>NC_048233.1:3600305-3692528 GCF_002007445.2 Ailuropoda melanoleuca | reverse complement strand
AGGGGGAATGAACCATGAGAGACTATGGACTCTGGGAAACAAACTGAGGGCTTCAGAGGGGAGAGGAGTGGAGGAATGGGATAGGCCAGTGATGGGTATTAAGGAGGGCACGTATTGCATGGTGCAACTGGGTGTTATATGTAAATAATGAATCATGGAACACTACATCAAAAACTAAGGATGTACTGTATGGTGACTAACATAGCATAGCAAAAAATTATTATTAAAAAAAAAGAAGTTTTTGTTGATGGGCAGGCTCTGTAGTCAGACCAGCTGCCTGTCCCCAACCCACTGCTGGAGCAGCAGTTTGACTGGTGTGTGTGGTTATCTTTCCCTCTTCCCAGGGCAGAAGTCACTTTGGAGTGGTGCTGGCCCCTGTCATAGCTGCTTGTACACTGCTAGGCTTGCAGCACCACTTTGGATGAGCTCAGGCCAAGAGTATATTGGAAGAGGCAGATCTGCAATATGCTCAGGGGCAGGAAGTACAGTGTTAGCAAGGTTTGTGAGCTGGTCCTCTTGGGGAGATGCCCACGGCACAGGGACTGGGGCAGACCTGCCTGGAGAGAATGGATCTGCAGACTGGGTGGGGAAGGGGCAGGACGTGTGGTGTTAGCAAGTTAGATAGGGAGTGGTGCCTCACTGATTCTCCAGATGGCTGTGTGTTTTTGTTGGGGGTCAGGGGAGAGAAATAGCACCTGCCCACTCCTTTGTTCCTGGAGGAGTTTCCCAACAATCTCTGTCCCTCTAGGGCCTACTCTGAGGTTAGTAAACTCTCCCTCCCATATGCCCCAGACATTTTTCAGACTGCTGCTTCTAGCTCTATCTCTGCAGGACGGTTTGTTGAGCTGTCTCTTTAAGAGCACCCTTCCAGCTCTTCCAAAGCCAAGCCCCATGATGTTTAAAATTTCAGGTTTTAAGTCTGCTGGTTGTAAGAACTCAGGAAATTTGACCTCTCTGGTTTTCAAAGCCAAATGTTATGGGGATTTGTCTTCCCTGTGTGATACTCTGTTTCTCTCCCCTCTGTGTCCGTGAATCCCTCCAGTGGACAGTCCCCCAGGTGTGTTTAGCTCCCCACCATATCTCTCCCCTTTCTACTCTCTTTGATGTGGCCTTTTCTTTGCATTTAGTTGTGGAGTTTGTTCTTCTAGCCTTTGGGTCATTTTCAGGGTTATTTACACTGATGTGGGTGTTATCCAATTGTATCCATGGAATGAGGTGAGCCATGTTCCCAGGAATCCTCTAAAATGCACCTCCAGGAAGAAGGGAAATGAGGACCATTCCCAGGCGATTGGGAGGTAAGGAGATGCTTGGAGTATAGGGGCCAGGCTATCTACACCTCCTCCTTTAGTGGAGACAGTGCAGCAGTCCAGTGTACCAGCCGCTTCATCCCCCCCTTTCTCCTTTTTTAATATAAACATTTAGCTTTATAAATTTTCCTCTAAGCATGACTTTAGCTGCATCCTATACCTTTTAAGATGTTCTTTCAGTATTATTCACTTCAAAATATTTTTAAAATTTTCTTGTGACTTCCTCTTTGACCAATGGATTATTTAGAAGTGTGTTGATTAATTTCCAAATGTTTGGAGAATTTTCTATTCTCTTGTAGTTATTGATTTCTGATCTCATTCCTTTATGGTCCAAGAACATACTTTTTATTATTTCAATTTTTTTTTAGACAAAAAGCTTTTCCCTCCTGGCGACATTTTGCATATTTATTACTTAATTAATATCACAAGAACCAGTAATTTTGTTCACATAGTGCAAAGTACAGATCATGCCCCAGATTCAATCATATGTGTTGCTAAACCTTGCTAATTACAAATTTATGTAATAAGGTCATTCATGTAAGATGTATTCTTTAGAATGTGCCCTGTTGGAACTTTGGAGAAGTGTATTATGGAAACATCTGTTAGTAGTCATAAAATTGCTTAAGAATTTACTTAAGCTTTCACTTAGCATTCACTTAGCTTCTTCCATTTTGTTGTTATTAGTACATTACATGTAAATCAGAATGAGTCTACTTCATTTTAGTGTAAATTCCCCTTTCCATTCCACTACATAGAGTTTTTGTTTGCAATCCTGCAGCATAGCTAGACACTAACTTTATAGTACTTAGCAACTCAAAGAAATGAAGAAATATCAATTTGTTTGACGAGTTTGAAAGGCAAAGTATCCTTTTTATTATATCCCACAGTGTCTGTCTCCTTTGAAGTTTCCAATTGGTGCTCTTCTGATTAGAACATAGTATTTCTGGGAGGCTGATTTCAATTTTTGTTAAAGTTTTTATTTAAATTCCAGTTAGTTAACACACAGTGTAATATTAGTTTCAGGTATACAGTATAGTGATTCAACACTTCCATACAACACCCAGTGCTCATCACTGCAAGTATACTCCTTAATCCTCATCAACTATTTTAGCTATCCACCCACCCTCTTCCCCTCTGGTAACCATCAGTGTGTTTCTTCATTTGTGTCCCTCTCTCCACCCACCCCTTTGTTCATTTGTTTTGTTTTTAAATTCCACATGTAAAAAAAATAAATAAAAAAACCCCTCCACATATGAGTGAAATAATATGGTATTTATCTTTCTCTGACTGACTTATTTCACTTAGCATAATTCTCTAGCTCCATCCATGTCATTGAAAATGGCAAGATTTCACTTACAAGAGAAAGGATAAAAATCATATGATCATCTCAATAGGTGTATAAAAAGCATAGGACAAAGCACAACATCCATTCATGATAAAAACTCTCAACAAAGTAAGTTTAGAGAGAATATAACACAACATAATAAAGGCTATATATGAAAACCCACAGCTAACATCATACTCAATGGTGGAAAACTGAGCGCCTTTCATTTAAGGTCAGGAACAAGACAAGGATATCCACTCTCACCACACTTATTCAACATAGTGTTGGAAGTCCTAGCCACAGCAATCATACAGGAAAAATAAATAAAAGGCATCCAAATTGGTAAGAAAGAAGTAAAGCTTTCACTATTTGCAGATGACATGATACTATACACAGAAAACCCTAAAAAAACCCTAAAGACATAAAAAAAAAACTCTGCTAGAACAGATAAATGAATTCAGTAAAGTTACAGGATGCAAAATTAATATGTAGAAATCTGTTGCATTTTTATACACTAATAATGAAGTAATGGGAAGAGAAATTAAGACAACAATCTCATTTACAATTACACCAAAAATAATAAAATACCTAGGAATCAACCAATGAAGTGAAAGTCTTGTACTCTGAAAACTATAAAACACTGATGAAAGAAAGTAATTTCGTTTCTTTTTTTTTTTTAAAGATTTTATTTATTTATTTGACAGAGATAGAGACAGCCAGCGAGAGAGGGAACACAAGCAGGGGGAGTGGGAGAGGAAGAAGCAGGCTCACAGCAGAGGAGCCTGATGTGGGGCTCGATCCCATAACGCCGGGATCACGCCTTGAGCCAAAGGCAGACGCTTAACCGCTCTGCCACGCAGGCACCCCTCGTTTCTTGATGTCATTAAACATTCAGACATTCCAATTGATTGGTTTGTCTCTTAGTTCTCTTAATCTACAGATTACCCTTCCATCATTTTTTCCTTGAAATTTATTTGTTGAAGAAACCTAGAATTTGTTCTATAAATTTTCCACATTCTGGATTGCGGTGATTACATCCTTTAGGGGCCACATAACAAATTCCTCTGTCCAAGTCTTTCCTATAAATTGCTAGATCTAGAATCTGTTACATTCTAATTCTAATTATTAGATCTAGATCATGAATCTGATCAATTTTTGGCAAGATTACTTCGGAAGTATTCTTGTCTTCTTCCACCAAGAAGCATATAATATCTGGTTGTCTTCTTGTGGTGTTCAGAACTTTTAATGATCACTGCTTAGATTCATTAATTCATTAGTGGTTGAAAACTGGTGATATTCTTTTTAAAAAAATACTTTGTTATTGAGATATCACTCGCTACAATAAAGTGTACAAATCTTAAGTGTATACTTACATTTTTACATATATATAAATTTGTATAAATATTAGTTAGATCAGGATATAGAACATTTCCAACACTTCAGAAGGTTCCTCTCCCACTGAATAACCACTGATAACCAGTATTCTGATTTCTATCATCATAGATTAGTTTAGCTTGTGTTGAAACTTCACATATGCAGAATTTTACAGTGTGTGCTTTTTTGTGTCTATATTATTTAATATTTTATCTGTGAGATTTACCCATGTTGTTACATGTAGCATCAGATCATTTTTATTGCTATGTAGTATTCTGTTGAATGAATATACCTCTACTTATTTTTGCAAAATGGTGCAAAATGATTTTGTAATTCTACCATTTCATATTCATTTTTACCTGAAATTCTTCTATAAAGAGAAATTGCCTTTATTAGCTATTTGGTTAGTTTGAGGTATAGCTCATGTAAGAAAGACAAGATAAATGCTGGGTTGTTTCACTTTATCATTTGTAAAAGTAATGAAGTAATTCCTAGTATTCTCCAAAGACAACTAGCAAGGATTATTTCTCTAGTGTCATTTGAATTTAAAATGAATTTTGAAATGCTTCATATGTTTTGATCAATTACAACTATTATTCTTATTGATGCTTAAATTGTCCCATCTTTAGTCAATGAGAGCCTCTTCAGGTTGGCTTCTGAATCCCTTTAACGTGGCTCCCATAGTCTTCCATAGACTTGCTCTCTGGTATAATATCTTGTATATTTCCTGTCTCAGTCCTGAAACAAACTGTTTCTCCAAGGAGCAATGATTCCTCTTAGTGGAAAATGGTATTTAGAGACCACAGTCTTGGTGCTGGGACATTTCATCAGAGTCTGGCTGCAAGGAAGACTTGCAGACCTCCCACTAGAATTCCTCATATCTTCAAGAAGAATGTGTTTTCTTATCAATGCAGCATTAGTATTCTCTTCCATTTGTTGTAGATTTTTCATCTGCTTCTCTTCTTCTTTTTCAAAATATAAATTGCTGTTTGGTTAGCCCATCATTGTCAGATTGATCTCTGTAGATTGAAATATAGTGATGCATCTTTGGATCACTGGTATTTAGGGCCCATAATTTACCAATGGTGAGATACTTACACATTGTGTTTCAAATAAGAATCATCCATAATTATATTTCTCAAGCATATTTATGCATAATCCAGCCAGGAATCTGTGAATACAGTGATTCTTTTTTGTTATTTCCAAGTTCTCTTTCTACTGAAGAATGGGAAAACATTAGTAGGGGGACGTTGGGGTATGTTGACCCATTGAAAGGAATTACAGTCAATATAATTTGAGAGCCATTGCTTTAATTTGAAAGAAGGAGATACTAATAGAGGATGTTTCTAGCACCTAGATAAGGCAAAATTGGGGGCTGGAGGAATGAAGGCTTCTGGTGTCTAATCCATATATAACCAGCCTGTAGGCAAAAGAAGTCCTATTCTCAGAAGTCTAGTCCTGATCCTTTGCAGAAGTCAGGTTCAGGTTACATTTCTACCCTCTGGAATACAGCTGAACAGACCCCTCACCCCTCACCTCATTCTCTTCTTCCTTTAGCTTCTGGACACATGGCTGAATTCCCAGAAGGACAATGAGAGGGAACGGGCCATGTGGTGTGCTGCCCGTATTCTTGGCTTCACTGCAAAAATGAACAACTTTGGAGTGAGTGGGAGCCTGCCCTGGAGCCCGGGCCCTCATCCCTACCCTTACCTCAAACTTCATCCCATATTACCTAGCCTCCATTGCTCATCCTCATCCTCTATTTTCTCTTGTGCATCCCATAGTCTCTCTTTTCTCCCTTAGTCTTTTTCCCTACCCACCAATTAAATTCCATTTCCCTTGGTTCAGTTTCATTCCATTCATCTCAACAAGCAGTTACTGAATACTCACCTTGTGTCAGGCACCATGCTAGGTGTTACAGTGGATACATAGACGACCAAGACAGTTTCCTGTCTTCATGGATCTTTATAGTCCACCTGGGAGAGAGGTATGCATAGAACAGACTTAAAAGAAAGTGATAATGAACGTAAAAACCAAATATAGTAGGAATAAAAGATCAAAACACAAACGAAGTACAAGTGAATGGAAAGCTTCATAGAGGAGAAGACATTTGAGCAAGGCTTGAAGAATGAGTGCAGTATCAAGAGGCAAAGAAGAGGGACAGTGTAAGGTCATTCCAAAACTATGATCCCCCAAGTTTTTAATAGCTACAACACACTTGTCTAATTCCATTACCATTAACCTCACCTAGTCTCACCTCTCGTATCTCTCATGCATCCCCTCCTCCTCTCTTCTTGCTTTGACTCAGCCTAAGAGAGTGGCTGGGGTAACCTGTGACTTCCAGCTCTCCTCCCCAGATGGACATTGAGTTCACTCGGTTGGGGCGTTTGGTAAGGCTGCTGGCCATGCGCTGCCAGGACCCAGTGGACAACATCTGCTTCCTGTCTGCACAAGCTGTCTACAACCTCTACTGTATCCTCCTGCTGCAAAAGCGTAGGGAGAATCTCCTCTTTTCACTTCTGCTCCAGCCTCCCACCTAGGTTTGGTCATTCCCCCACACACTGTACTGGAAGTGTGAGAGCTAAGTTACCTAAGCATCTTACTTCCAATGAGGAACCTGCCCCTAGACCTCTACATATACCCTCCTGGGACAAAATAGCTACTCAGAAAAGAGTTCTGAATTAGTTTCTCCTCCTCTGGCTGAGCTCTGTACTCTGACCGCACTCTGTCTCTGCTCTGAGGAAGGCAACACAGGGGTTCCTTTGACATTAGCTCTCACCATTCCTTATCTTACTGCCCATTTCTCTACTCCCTTCCCCACGGGATATACATTACTCCAAGCTGACTTAGTTCAGTGGGTGGTTTGGGTTGGGCAGATGGGAAAGAGGGCAATCTCAGACACCTTCTGAGTGTCTGAGGGGTGGGGTCGGCTGTCTTTGTTTCAGAGATGGGAAGGAAAAAACAGGGCTTATGGGAAGAAGAGGGCAAGAGTGAAGTCTATAGCGCCAACGTGTTCTATAACAACACCTTTGAGATTGCCAAGGTGAGAGGGCAGGGCCAGAGACAAAGTGGGAAGAACCGAGGCCTCTCACCTATGTCATATTATAGACTCCTAGGGTGGGACTCCTTTATCCCATCTTCCTTTCCATTCCAGTACTGCATGTGAACTTTTTCCTTAGGGAACTTTTTCCACATGCTACCACATGCTTCCCCTTAAGCATCATGGGTCCTAATTCTGCTTTTTAAGCTATCCCCCTGGAAGCATTTGCTTCATGCTAATGATGCTTTGTGAGCAATCTGTAGATTTAGCCCATGCCTCAAAGATATGTCACTAAGGATCTTGGCCTCAGCCCTTCTCTCCCAGCACTTTGCCTCTGCAGCCTCTGACCTGTGAGACCCTCAGTGCATCTGAGGTCAGTGTTTTCTCCCTCCCATCCCCAAAGTCTCTGTTCCCAGTGAAAGGGTCTTCTAGGAGTTAGGAAAACAGCACAGGCCTAGGACGAAAGCAGATCATGTTCCCGAGAGAGGCTCTCTCCACCCACCCTAACCAGGAAGGATGGTACAGGCTATCTCAAGCAGGAGGCTCCAGGTGCAGGCAGCCTGACGCCACCCTGTTGCAGGCATTTGCAGAGTACTTCACCCAGATGCAGCTCACCACCCTGGTGCTGACAGCCATGGAGGGCCTGACCGACAGCAGAGCCAAGGTGTCTCTGGCAGCAGCCCAGCTGATGAGTGCTGTCATGAAAGAGCGGGGCCGAGACATGATAAAGGTAGGGTGGTGTTGTGGTGGGAGCTCTGCCCTGCACACCTGGAGCCTGGGTTCTCTCCTGGCTCTATTCCTAACCATCTTTAAGAGTCTTGGGAAGTCCCTCTCCTCTAGAGACCTTAATTCATTCACTTCTAAAATGTAGGCTTGGGCTAGATTTTCTCTGTGGTTGGTCCCACTGAGCTCTGACATCTGTAATCCTGAGCTCAGAACTACAGTGGCTTGTATCTGGGGGGGCTGGTTCCTCAGTTAACGACAACCACATGCAGGAGTATAAGCAGCTTCTGGGCCTAGTAGCCAGAGCACAAGAAAGTATTGTGGGTGGGGGGGCGCTTATCCTGGTTGCCAGGGGCGTTAGGGGGCTTAGATTTCTGTGAAGGGTAAGGCTATGGGTTGCAAACCAGCAAGCTCACGGAATGACTGACCTATGAGTAAATTTTCTTTCAGGATAACATTTTCCACTCCACTGAAAAATTTTTTTTAAATGAGGCCACATAGGGCAACTCTTTGGGTGGCCACTCTCCGTTTTATATGTGGCACAGGCTCTCCAGACTTTCCTCTCTCTGAATCCCCCGACACCTGTTGCCTTCACTCATTTATATGACTTGCCTGGTCTACATACCAGAAATGGAGGTGTGTCCTTGAAGTATTAGAATAAAATGGACTTCCCAGAGACCCATATATCAGGAATCTGAGGGCCAAATGAAAGTCCTGTGGTACCCCACATCCAATGCCAACTGTCCCTGCAGTTTCATGGGTTGAAAGTTGATCTCAGTGGGGTGAGGGAGCCCTGAAGTGTCTCTAGGGTTTTTGCCTTCTTTCCTGGAGTCTCTTGTGTCTGCCGAGTAAGCTCGGAGCGATGCTCTGAACTTTGGGCTGTGGGCAGGCCTTTGTTTTAGTAGGCATCAGTGAGCTTCTGGAGTTCTTTTTGAGACCTCTGCTGATCTGGCCTCTGGCACCTAGAACTCTGCCTTAAGAAGAGAGTCACTGGCAGGATTGCAAGTAGCCTCTTGAGTCTGGGAGTTGATAGCTAGGGAGGAGGAGGGGAGGCAAGGAAGCAATCCCTGAGACTCTTGTGGCTCTTCCCTGTAGATTGAGGAAATTGTGGAGGGGATTCTGGAACGGCTCAACTCACAGCTGGAGCCCAACACGAAGGAGGAGACCCTGCGGGCCATGTGCTTGTTGGCTGGCAACAACACCCACCACGTCGTGCCCTTGCTTCTCAACAAGCCCCTGCCTTGGGATAGGTACCTGTCCCATGGCCTAGGAACATATTCTCCAGCCCAATAAACCCTTCCCTCCCTCAGCCTGAGCCCAACAAAAAAATCACCATGCAAGGGTGCTTTCCCTTTGACACCAAACTTCATCTCTGTGTCCTCTGGCCAAGTCTAGACCCCAAGAACTGGCCCTTCATGGGCCTGAGACCAGATTCGTCCTAGGACCTTGGTTACCAGGGCTCATGACATAGCTGTTCCTGGGTCCTGCAGAACCAATCTGGCGCTGTGGAAGGCATTTGGCACCAAGCGAGAGACCACAATCAGCGTCCTGCAGCTGCTCATAGGCATCCTGGAAAAACTCCACTCCAAAGAGGAAACTAAAGAGATGGCCTTCCAGCCTGTGGCGGTCAGCATGAGGGAGGGGGGAGACTAGGACTTACTGTTCTGGGACTTGGGGGCAGAGCTGAAGGTCAAGGGCCATAGGATGGGAGCAGATCTTAGAGAAGAGCAATCACTAATACTGTACATTTGAGGGGCACCTGGGTGGTTCAGTCGGTTGAGCATCTGACTCTTAATTTTAGCTCAGGTCCTGGTCTTAGGGTTGTGGAATCCAGCCCCCCATTCGGCTGCCTGCTCTCTGGGGAGTCTGCTTGAGATTCTCTCTCTCTCACTGTCCCTCTGCTTCTCCTCCTGCTCATGCTTTCTCTCTCTCTCTCAGATAAATAGATAAATCTTAAAAAAAATACTATACTTTTGATTTGCATTTTAACCTCCTTTTCCCACCTGTATATCTAAGAACTGAGTGATGTAGAGAGAACAGGGATTGACCCCATTTTATGGACGAGGAAACTGATGTTTAGAGCTAAGATGCTTTTTCTGTCTCCTGATTCTGGGGCTGGCACTCCTTTTTCCAGGGGCTGGGGGATGGCATGAGGGTTGGAGGCAGAAGGAGTTTGGTTACCAGGGGTAGACAAAGTAGTCCCCAAATCATTTTCTGCTGAAAAGTTAGAGTTGCTTCCCATTCTGTTTTTGATGTCAGGGGAGTAAAGAGAAGGCAGATTGCATGTGTGCAATCTCATTTCCCTAAGGAAGAGTGGTGGGCTTTCAGTCTTGGGTGCTTCTTACAAGCCTGAGTCAGAGTGAGCTGTGCCCTTTGGGCATTGATGGGGAGGGCAGGGCGGGACTCAGTGTATGGGGCTGTGGGACCATCTTATGTCTTCCTCCACTGTCTCCCAGGTGACATGTGCTCTATGTGAGATGCTGTCAGGGTCCCTGTGCCAGGAGGCCGTCCAGGAGCTCTACCCCCGGCTCTTGCTGGCTATACTATGTCATCTCTGCTGGGTGATTGAGCAAAATGTCCCCCAGAAGATGGTGGTCTATAGAAAGGAGGGGGGCCCAGGCAGCAAGAGCAAGCCCTTTGACCCCACTAGGTAAGCCTGACCCCCCCATGATGGATGGCTGGGACTAGCCAATTCCAAAGGGCCATGGACGGCCCATGTGCTAGAATAGTCCCACATATCTTCAACCTTCTCATTTCTCTTCTTGTATGAATGCTTCAGCTGATCCACTCAATACTTCATGTCCATGTTCAAAACTGCACATAAAGAGATTCAAGTAGGTGGTAGGTGGCAGGGCAAGCCCACATCTATGTCATTCTCTCCATGCAGTTGTGGCCAATCAAATCTCATTGACCTCTGGCTTGGCTTTGTCACTAGCTCTGCCATCTTGCACAAGTCACGACTGGGATTCCATTTTCTCATCTTGAAAATGGGGGTTGAACTCCTAAATGTGTGATTGTCACACTTTTTTTTTTTAAACCTCAGGACATTCTACTCAAATGGGATCTTATGTAAAATGAAGACAAATAAAACCAATAAGCAGAGAATTCTGATTAGATGGGTGTGGAGGTAAAGAGATATCCTAACCCCATTCTGTGCCCTGGAGAACAGAATTGGAAAACCACAGCACTGAGATCTCTCTATAGTCTCTTTTACAAGACTCTGTGGTTGGATGAGGGCCAGGGTTGAAGGAGTGGATGGGCAATCAGAGATGGGTTTCATAGAGCCATGAATCTTTGTCACCAGGAAAGCAGAACACAGCTACCAGAGCAGGAAACTGTATCCTGGCTTCCCAACACAGGATACAAATGAGGGCATAATGCCTTGTCCATCCTTTTGTCTCTTTCTTTTCACAAACCCAATGGTGGTGACCTTCAGTTGTGCCCTGGAGGTAGTGAAGTTGGTATTCTTGGCTGCTGCATATGATGGAGTGGTGTTCTATGCAAATCAGCATCACTGCTGGGACCTTCTGTCCTGCCCCAAGTTTTACTACATAGGGATCATGGACCTGACAAGGTGAGGCTATTTCCCAAGTAACCCTGGCACCACTCTAGTCTCCTGACCCCAATTTCCCAAGTCCCAGCCTTCATTTGTCCCTTCCCCATCTCCCAGCCCTCTGGTCTCCTGATTCTTCAGCGCTCACGTCTTCTCTGTTCCATGCTCTCCAGTCCCTTGCCAACTCCCGCCCCCCTCCCAGCAACTGTTGGCTTCCTTTGTCCCACCCCAGTGGCATTGTGAAGAACTGTGAACCTGCCATCCTACACCGAATCCTCAACCTCGTCAGGAACCTCCTTTATAGCTCCAACTATCATCGGAAGATCCTGGCCAGGACCTTCTATGCACAGGTGAAGCCTGGGAAAAGGTCCACAGCCTGAGCCATTCATTTCCTGGGCTGAGGAGCATTTAACAGAAATTTTAAATAACTAGCCCCCAAAAGAGGAAAGAATAAGGCTGAGACATTTAAAATGGTGTTCCCTTCTGTGGCACTCAGGTGCCTGATTAAAGGAGGCAGGAAAGCCTGAGGAGGGGGCCAATATCTCAACCTCCAGAATGATCCATGGATCCTAGCATCTGACTCAAAATTCAAACCTTATCAGCATTATCTTCCATCCTCCTATCAGGATACCCTCTGTCTTTACCTTAGTCTCCATCCCACGTGCAGATCTGCCACTGCTCTCAACTGGACATACTCCTTACCCAAGTATGGGACCTGAGGGAGGGCTGAGGTGGGTGCTGGGTACACATAACCTTTTCTCCATCCATAACTGTAGTCTCCTCATACCCACAGCTCCTCTGGCACCGATCAGTGGCTGAGACTCTGGGGCAAGACTTTTTGGGCAATCTTATCAAGTGGGTCAAAGAGCCCAACCTCATTATGAAGGAAGTTGGGCTTCGTGGAATCAGTAACCTGGCACTGCACCCAGGACAAGTAAGAGAGGGGAGGACCAAACAGGAATCAAGTGTTAGGCCCTGACGCATTTAATTTACCTCCCTTGGGTCTCTTAGTTACCTTGGGTTTAGCATGTTCCCCAATCTCCCATCCTAGGGCAGCACAACATCTGGTTTGTAGACTCACATAGACTGGTCATCAAGCCTCCCAAACCCCGTGAGCACCCGCCTTCTACTTCCCAGGCACATCCAGCCCCTGGATTGCCCATGTCTGTTTCTCTTAGGCACCATCTGTTTTCCCAAAACCCGGTCCCCAGAGTGTTGCATGAACCCAGGTGGTGAGTGATCTCTGGCTTCTTCCAAACAGTCAGAATCTCTGAAGGGCCAGGTTCCATTCTTGCGAGACTTGCTGAAGAATGAAGCGCGAGTGACAGTGCAGGCAGTAAAAAGCCTACGGAACATCATCTGTCATGGGAACGGAGAGGACACCAAGGTTGTCTTTTGCAGCATCTCCAAGCAACTGTGTCCACTCATCAATGATGTATGGGTTTAAATCCCTAGGATCAGTTGGGAACAGTATGGGCTGGGGCTGAAGAGGAATCCTGGAAACTGAGCTGAGGGTACTGGGGCGGGTCTATGGGACTATGGTGGAAGGCTGAAGTCATGGGAGGGCAGCCAAAAGGAGACTTGGCTACTTGAACCCATGCATAAAATCGTCCCGAATGCATTCCATTACAGACAGACTTAGCGCACACTCATCTACCTATACTCTCACCAGGAGCCACTGAAGGAAAAAAATGACATGCTGCTATGAAATTTGTTCTGGAGTGAAGAGTGGGGAGACAACCCACAACTCTACCCTCTTCCTAGACAAAACAGGGACCCCAGAATGCTAGCAACCTGACCCAAATGATCAGGGGTCTGAACTGCCCAGAGCAATCCACTCCACATCTTAGCCTCCCTACAGATCATAGAATTTTAGAGCCAAGAGACTTGACAGCAGACATGCATGCTTTCAATGCCCCTATTCTGGCATCTATAACTCTGTAATTTTTAGAACTTTGGATTTGAATTAGTTTTGTATCGATCTTATCTCTTTTGTGAGCCTGGACGCTCCATGATGGCAGGGTCAATGTCTGATTCATCTATTTTTTCTTTTTTTTAATAAAGATTTTATTTATTTATTTGAGGTGGGGGAGGGACAGAGGGAGAGAGAGATGCTCAGGCAGACTCCCCTCCGAGCATGGAGCGGATGCGGGGCTTGATCTCATGACGCCGAGATCATGACCTGAGCTGAAACCAAGAGTCAGATGCTTAACAGACTGAGCTGCCCAGGCACCCCCGATTCATCCATTTTTACATGTTTTAAAATTCACCATGTATACTTAACAAAGGCTAAGGATAGTATCTTTATCCTCCACCCAAAATATAAGGACCTTAGAATGCTCTGCTTAGAATGCTGTAACTCTGGGGTGCCTGGGTGGCTTAATCCATTGAGTGTCCAGCTCTTGGTTTCAGCTCTGGTCATGATCTCAGCATTGTGGGATCATGCCCTGCATCTGGCTCCATGCTCAGTGGGGAGCCTGCTTGAGATTCTCTCTCTTTTCCTCTCCCCCTGCTCTTCCCCCCCCCACATGCTCTCTCTCTCTTTAAAATAAATAAATCTTTTTTAAAAAAGAAAGATTTAGCTATAATGACACTCTCCCATATTATGGATTAACATTGTCTAGGATTTTAGTTCCACAGACTTTTAAAATCCCTGGATTTGGTCTTTACGTCATCATTACCAGCATAATCATTGTTATTGTTTTGTACAGTTAATACTTACTTCAATTTATAAACATGGACAAACGTCTTTGCCTTCCTGTTCTTCTCACAGCTCTCTGCTCCCTTCCAGATACATTTTTTTCTTCTTCCTTTGTGTTTTCTTCCTCAAGGGTCTGTTAATAGGAAACACTCTCAGTCTTTGTCTAAAAATGTCTTTATTTTGCCTCACATGTGTCTTTACCTTTAAATAGATTAGGAGGTGTTGGCATGGATTACTTTGGGCTTAGCCTGGTTGGGGTTCTTTGAGTTTCTTGAAATCTCTGTTTATGTCTTTCACCAAACTTGAGAAGTTTTCAGCCACTATTTCTTCCAAGTTTTTTCAGCACTATACTTTCCCCTCTCCTTTTAGGAATCTGATGGCACAAATATTTAGGCTTTTTGTTATTGTCCCATAGGTCCCAAGATTTTGTTCATTTTCAATCACTTTCTCTTTTTTTTTCAGACTGGATACTTTTTATTGCTCTGTCTTCAAGTTCACTTTCCTCCGACATCTGTTTTGCCAGTGAATGTACCAGTCTCGTATTTCTCAGTTCTCAAGTTTCTTTTTGATATATTGTTTCTTTGCTGAAAATTTTTATTTCTGTATTTATTTCAAGAGTATTCATTGTTGCTTTTTTGTGCATTTTGTATAATAACTGCTTTCAGTCTTTGCATGCTGAGTAATTTTGGATTGTATCATGGACATTATGAATATTAGGTTATATGACTCTGGGTGTCACTTAAATCCTATGGAGAATGTTGATATTATTGTGTTAGCAGCAATTGATCTGTTTAACTTCAGGCTGCAAGTTCTAACTAGCCTTCTGTGTGTGGAGGCTGTGATTTCAATGTCAGTTTTGAATTCATAGACTTTGCACTTCTGAGTTTGTGCCACCCACTGGCCAGCCTGGGATCAGAACCATTGTCTCTCCTGTACTTCAGTTTTCGAAGTCTAGTATGTGGTTTAGGGTCAGATCTATGCATGGAGTGAGCACAGGAGTCATAAACAACTTTATAGGGGCACTTTCCCTAGCTCCTTCCTCTCTGTGACGTCCCTGGTTTTACAGTTCTTTGGGGTTCCCTTTCTCCAGTTGTCTCGCAAAAGGGCTGGTGCTTTAGTTACTCTGCAATGTCAGGCACTTCTGTGACTATGCTCACATCTGGGCCAAGTGGCATGAAGGCAGAGGAAATAAAGCAAAGGGGGTTTGTCCATCCTCTTGGGCCCTCAGCTCCTTCAAATGGAGAGTCAGTCCTCCCTGAGAGTTTTGAATCCTATAGACTCCCGTGGGGCTTGTTTTAGAACTGTGATATGGGAGAATAGAGGGAAGAAAAAAGAAATGAGGGATTTCCCTATTCTCTTTGAGCATTTTGATTCCCCTTTCTGGCTCTTTGAGCATTAAGTAGAAGGCTTCTCTTGGAGCTGTCTGTCTGTCCATGGTGCTTGCTTCTCAGCTTCTGGTTGCCTTGTAAGGCAGGCTAGGGAGACCAGCAGGTATGAACAGATGTGACCCTAGGTTATTGAGACCAGTGATATCTGCCTGTCCCCGCAGTAGCTGGAGGGTCAGCAACCTCTTCATCTTTGGCGTCTGTGGATCTTATTTTCTTAAAGCTCAGCTATGCATTTAAAAAAGTATTTTGTATATTTTATCTAGCATTTAAAGTTATTTATAGTGGGAAAGTTGTCAGGTTATCTTTTCTTCCATACTGCTAGAATGGAAAGTTGATTTATGGTCTAATCAAGAAATAGTAAATTGTCATCATTTATACAATGAAACCTGGCAGAATGAAAAGAACACTGACCCAAAGGTCATGGGATCTGGGTTCCTAGTTCTGCTTTACTACTCACCTACTCATAGGAACTTACTTAGGCAAAGCTCAGTAGTTTAATCATTCATAAAACAGTCTTCTTTATTTTGTTGGTGTATCCTCTTTTCTCTCTTCTTTCTGTCCTATTCTTTGGGATTTCTTTAGATTTATTCTCTGTGTTTCTTACTTTTTATTTTCTATTTCTCCTCTCTTTGTCTACCTTGGAAGAATTTCTGGGATGATTCCCCTCTTACTTCAGCTGTGGTTATTCTGCTATTCAACCCACCTATTGAATTTTTATTACATTTAAAAAAATTTTTTATGAAGCAGGTCCTCTTCATTTTTTTCTTCTGGTTGATCGTGTGATATCTGACTAGCTATTACATTATTCTATAGGGACACTGCCTTACCTTTGACTGTATTTATTTGTTTACTTATTTCGTATAATTTCAAAGTTTTAAAAAATGTCCTCAATAACTTTTTAACATAATCTTCCTGAGGATTCAGTTATACTTTCTCTGAAGTTTTGTTTTTATTATATTATTAATTGTGCCCTTGGACTTTGCAGGGTTTTGTTTTTGTTTTTTTTTTCTCTTGTGGTGCTGGTTTTCCTAAACATTTGAAGAGTCTTGGCAGTAAGTTCTGGAAATTTTACATTACTGACTTTTAACTGGCCCTCTGTGAAAGTAATACCTATTACTGCAGTCCGACTTTAGTAATTACGGGGAAGCGGCCAGAGATATGTGGACGGTTGGATGTGCCAACAGCGAATCTTTTGACTATAGGGCTCCCTGCTCTTTCTGGGTATTGCCAGACACCCAGGGCACCATCCTCACTCTGGTCTAGACAGTACACTCCCTGCTCTGTTGGGGTGTTATATTCCCCTGCTGCTTGCTACTTAATAAGGAGGATATTGGGAGGGCAGGGTGCAAGGAGAAGTTGGAAGGAGATTGTATGCCTGAACTACAGCACTCCAAATGACCACCCTGTTGGTTGCCCAGCATCCCCTTCTGCTCCCTGTAGTCACAGCTGTTAAGCTTGGAGCATTCCCAGAACATACCCACCTCCTCCAGCAGTCTGTTCTTGCCCAAACTTTAGGCAGTGGTTTCAACGTTAATTCCTGTCTGCTGTTTGTCTTTCAGGCATACTCTAGTTCTTGTGGGGGGATCCCATCTACTATTTCAGATCCATAATGGATTTTAAAAAAAAAACGTATCTCTACTATTTCTTTCAGGAATTTGGGGCAAGAAGGGATAACTGAAGTAATAATACTCAGTCATTGATCTTGAGCTGATCTGCCTGTGATACTTTTTAGTTAAAGTACTGACATTGAATCATCTCTCTGTTTGGCTATTTTGTTCACTGGGCAAAAAATAATAATGTGTACATCCAATTTGTTAAAATATCTGCTTCCCAAATCCTACAAGTTCAGGGACTATCTGTTTGTCCCACCATGTCTCTGTTATTTGGCACTATGCCTAGCTCATGATAGCTACTCAGTAAATGTTTGTTCAATTAATATATACTCTTGAAAGTGTATAGTTTAGCTGTTTATGATCATTGTTAATTAATACAAACCAATATATAGATTAAGCAATTTTATTCATAGCATAACTAGGATAACTATCTGTATTTTTAAAAACACATATATTTAAAGCTAAATCCTTAGGAGAGAATTAAGTTACAAGTTGTAGATATGGTCCAGGGCAGATCTGAAACTATGGTCTTGGTTTCCCTAGCTCTATGCCTTAACAAAGGGACTTAGTAGCTCTGCGGCTCTAAAGAGAATTACTCAGATACACAAACCATGATGCCTTTGCATTATGTAACACAATGCCATCAGTGTACTTTGGACATGGAAGTGAGATGTGGGAGTATGGAAAACAGGCCAGGCAGGGCCAGAGGGAAGCCACAGCTGCCTTAGCTCCATTTTGCTGTGCCTGGCAGGAGAGGGACCAGGTGAAGATTTCGGCCACCTCTGCCCTGGGCTACATGTTGCGTCAAGTTGACAAATTCAAGCCTGGATTCTCCACCCGAAGAGAGATCTACACTTTTCTAGTCCCACTGCTGCTTAGCATTCAGGATAACAACACCGAGGTAGTCAAGGTACTGGTGACCTCTGTCCTGCCAACCTCAGCTTGATTCATCCCTCTTTCTGCTAGAGCATAGCCTTTGGCCCTTTTTCATGAGCCCAGCCTTGGCTGTACATTTTATATCCACCTCCTTGGTGTCATCCTTCAGGCTGGCTCTGAGCACTTTTACCCTCTTTTGGGTGCCATTGATCTCATCCTGATATGGTTCTGCTTCCTGAAGCTATTTATGTCCCATGTCATGAACAAGGTCCCATGTTCCACCTGATCCCAGCTATGAACCCACAACAATGCCCCTTGGGGGCTAGCTTTGTGGTCTTCTGCTTAGCTGCCTGGCCTGGCTCTGTACAGCCATAGGAGTGAGGCTTTGGGAATTCCCTTCTCTCCATCATGTAGGCCTGCGGTGGGGCCCTGACTGAGTGGACCAATGTGATTGGCTGGTCATCACTCACACAGACATTCCGGCATACCACCCTCAGCGATCACATCCAGGTATTGGAAGAAACGTGCAAGTACCTGGTGAGTAAGAGTCTCTGAGAAGACAGGCCACAGTACTCATGTTAGGGACACAGAGGCAGGCTGAGAGGCTAAATAGGGGAAGGCTGACAGAAGATACATTCTTTTCATTCCTTGATTCTCATTCTTTATCATGAGCAAACTCTGAGAATCCACATTTGGCCTGCCAGTCCCTCATTCTTCATCTCTGATTCTCTTAGCAGCATCCCAGTCTCTGCTTTCAGAGGTGAGGAAGGTCATGTGAGGGTAGTAGATAGCAATGGGACAGAAGTTTTCTGGTTACAGCTGGTAGGAAAAGATGCAGGCAGGAGTCATCAGGGCTTTTGGTCAGTAGTCATGGTGTTAAGGGTCTGCGGCTCCTACAAAGTTGAGAACAGGGCAGGATCAGGAATCCTTCTGGAAAAGTAAATATTTAAGGGCTAAGCAAGTAGGTTAGGAACCAACATTAGTAATTTTAATACTATGGATTTTGATGCTTATTTTACCTTCCATAGGTAGAGCACTTTACAGTTTACAAGCACTTCTATATCCGTTATCCCATTGGAGCCTTACAATTATGCGAAAGAGGTTGGGCAGGTTTTATTTCAACTGTTACGGATGAGAAAACTGAAGCCGGTGTCAGGGCCAGGATTCAATCCTGGGTCTCCTGACTCCACATCAGTTGTTTCTTCCCTTATCATGTTGGTATGAAGGAGCAAAATTCTCTCTATGATCTGCCTGCTAAGTCGGCCCTCTTGCTGGGGTCTGGGTGTCTGCGGCTACAGGTTCAAGCACCTTCAGCTGCCTGAAGACAGAACAGTGCTGCTTGTGGACAGGGTGAGAGGGTTAGGAGCATCTCTAGGGCCCTCCTACCCCTAGCTCCTGGTCAGTATCACCCCTCTTTGGCTTCACAGGTGAGCACAAGCAAAACACAGCTGGTGGGGGACTTACTGTGCCAGAGCTTTGGTTTCCTGAAGAGCCCTCAGTCCTTCCTAAGGGCAGCCGCCATCAACTTCATAGGTAAGATGCTTCCTCCCGGCCACCCCTCCCTCTTCTCTTCAGCAGGGTAGCCCTCCTTGACTTTCTACAAGGGCTAAGCCAGAACCATGGTACCATGAAGCCGGTCACCTCCTTCCCTAGCTCAGACCTGATTAGAGAGGTTGTCCTGTGACCAGGCTCGAAGTCCCTGTTAGAAAGCTAGAGGAGGAAGAGAAGGCTACGTGCCTTTGGCCCACTCTGTGAGGATCCACCCACATGGTCTGCACTCTGTAGATTGCAGAAGAGAACCATATTCATTTGAAAGGGGAAAAACTATTGCTTTCACAGGAGCCCTATGGATTTTCAAAAATATTTTTGTTTTAAACAAGGATAGTAGTACAATATGTGTGAATGTTAGAAAACCTAAAAAATTCAGATTGGCAAAAAAGAAGAAAATAAATAATGCCAGAAATTCTAGCATTTGGGTTTAACCACTGTTAACATTCTAGAATTTCCCCCTAAGAATATACTACTCACACATACACTCACACACACATAGCCATTTTAAAAACATGAAGTTTGGTCTACCGTTGTTTTCCCTTTCTGTGTCGCAAATACATGCCATTAACGTGCTCTTCAGCATTGCTTTTCACCCCCTGTGTAATATTAATTCCATTTATGGGTGGATTTATGGAACTATTTAATCCTTCCTTATTTTTGAATATTGAGGCTGTGTCATTTTTGTTTTTTTTATTTTTTTAAATTTTTTTTCAGTTTTGTGAAAATATTTTATTTTTTTTAATGTATTATGTTTTATTTATTTATTTTTATTTATTTTTTAAATGATTTTTTATTATATTATGTTAGTCACCATACAGTACATCCCCGGCTTCCGATGTAAAGCTCGATGATTCATTAGTTGCGTATAACACCCAGTGCTCCATGCAATACGTGCCCTCCTTACTACCCATCACCGGTCTATCCCATTCCTCCAACCCCTCCCCTCTGAGGCCCCCAGTTTGTTTCTCATAGTCCATAGTCTCTCATGTTTCATTCCCCCTTCCGATTACCCCCCCTTTCTTTATCCCTTTCTCCCTACCGATCATCCTAGTTCTTAGTTCCATAGATGAGAGAAACCATATGATAGTTGTCTTTCTCTGCTTGACTTATTTCACTTAGCATTATCTCCTCCAGTGCCGTCCATGTTGCAGCAAATGTTGAGAATTCGTTCTTTCTGATAGCTGAGTAATATTCCATTGTATATATGGACCACAGCTTCTTAATCCAGTCATCTGTTGAAGGGCATCTCGGCTCCTTCCATGATTTGGCTATTGTGGACAATGCAGCTATGAACATTGGGGTGCATATGGCCCTTCTCTTTACTACGTCTGTATCTTTGGGGTAAACACCCAGTAGTGCAATGGCTGGGTCATAGGGTAGTTCAATTTTTAACTTTTTAAGGGACCTCCACACTGTTTTCCAGAGTGGCTGTACCAACTTGCATTCCCACCAACAATGTAGGAGGGATCCCCTTTCTCCACATCCTCTCCAACAATTGTTGTTTCTTGCCTTGTCTATCTTTGCCATTCTAACTGGCGTAAGGTGGTATCTCAGTGTGGTTTTGATTTGAATTTCCCTGATGGCTAATGATTTTGAACATTTTTTCATGTGTCTGTTAGCCATTTGTATGTCTTCATTGGAAAAGTGTCTGTTCATATCTTCTGCCCATTTTATGATTTGTTTATTTGTTTCTCGTGTATTGAGTTTGAGAAGTTCTTTGTAGATCTTGGATACCAGTCCTTTATCTGTGGTGTCCTTTGCAAATATATTCTCCCATTCCGTAGGCTGCCTCTTAGTTTTTTTGACTGTTTTTTGTTTTTAAGTAGCCCACCTCATCTTTTGTTTTTATAAGCAGGGACATGGTGATTAAATCTCTACATGCCATCATGATTATTTTAAGATAAAGTTCTTCATAAGTAGAATTGCTAAGCCCAAAGGATATGCAAAATTTTAAGGATTTTGCTGCTTTAACTGCCCTCTAAAAAGTTTGAATCACAGGTCGCCTGGGTGGCAGAGTTGGTTGAGCGTCCAACTCTTGGTTTTGGCTCAGGTCTGATCTCAGGGTCATGAGATCGAGCCCCATGTCGGGCTCCATGCTCAGCACACAGTCTGTGTGTGTTTCTATCTCCCTCTGCCCCTCTCCCCTGTGCATGCTTCTCTCTCTGAAATAAAATAAATCTTAAAAAAAAAGTTTGAATTGTTTTCCATTGTTACCAGTTCTGCATGCAAGTTTCCATTTTGCAGATATTTGCCAACTCTGGGTAATATTTTAAAAATCATTACCAATTTGATAGGCAAAAAGAGTTGTTGCTGCTCTGATGAATATTTTTTTTTATCAGAAGTGAAGTGAAATATTTTTTTCCTATGTTTCTTGGCAATGCTTATTTTATTTTTGCAAATTAATTGCCTCATGCCCTTTGTCCGTTTTTCTGTTGGTGTGGGAACCCCATGGAGTTTGACATCCTGGGTTCGTGCCCTACTTGTCACATGCCAACAACATTTTCCTGGGTCACCGCCACTCTGAGGGTTGTTCTTCCACTAGAACACTGGCACATAGGCTACAAGGCATCTCATAGAAACATTTCTTGCTAGAACTGGTTTACAAGCTTCATTGTTTGCTGCAGAATGGGTAGGGGTGGCCAAAAGGTCCAGGAATTCTGGAATGACTTTGCATCTGTCCTATCTTCAGGATTAACAGCTAAGAAGCTAAGCATGAGTCAAATACATGAGGATGATGTGGAGCTGTTACAGAATGGTGAGTCCGAGCCTTGTCCCTGAGCTCTGGGTGACACAAGGCAATGGGGCAAGACAGAAAGGGGGGGGAGATTCCTTAAGGACATATTTAGTTATTTCAAATAAAGTACACTTTTACTATTATAAATGTTATATATTAAAGTAGAAAATGGGGCACCTGCCCTGCTCAGTCGGAGGAACGTGTGACTCTTGATTTGGGGTCGTTGAGTTCGAGCCCCATGTTGGGTGTAGAGATCACTTAAAATAAAAGCTTGGAAGACTAAATAAATAAAAGTAGAAAATGGGGCTAGGTAGGAGGAAGAAGACGAGTTACCCATTGTCATGCTAGTTAGAGAAAAACACAGCTAACAAAAATGTTGTAATCACTCAACATTTATCATGTGCTGTCAGCTGCTAGCTGCAATGGTATTCAAGGGAGAAACACCCTGTCCCCTAAGAACTTGGAGTTTTGTGTTCTTTTTTATTACAGTAAAATATTTTACAATTAACTTATATTTACAGAAGAAATACATGAATATAGTCTGTTTGCAAATAAATAGAAACATTGATAAAGATAAAGGTTTTGTTTTTGTTTTTATTTTTAGGGGAAAGTTCTATTCACCGCCAAGTCTGGCTCCTCTCCCTACTTCTCCCTGTCTGTTTGCTGTAGCCCTGTATTCTCTTGCAGTACACATAAAATATATATGATATATAATATATAATTTATGATATATATCATATAGATAGATATAAGTATATACAGTTTCTGCAATTTGCTTTTTTCCCTTCTCAGTATGGTGGTACATGCAGATCTGGTGCAATCTTATAACCCTTGGTAGATTGTCATTTAAATCATTTCCAAAATTGTTTGCTATTCAAACAATGCTACCATGAACATTCTTATGTACATTTCTTTGTATATAGGTGTAAGTGTTTCTTCAGGCTAGTTACCAGAAAGTAGACTTTAAAAAAAATTTTTTTTATTTAAATTCAGTTTAATGTATAGGGTATTATTAGTTTCAGAGGTAGAGTTTAGTGTTTCATCAGTTGTATACAACACCCAGTGCTCATTCCATCAAGTGCCCTCCTTAATGCCCATCACCCAGTTACCCCAGCCCTACACCCACCTCCCCTCCAGCAGCCCTCAGTTTGTTTCCTAGAGTTAAGAGTTTTATGGCTTGCCTCCCTCTCTGTTTTCATCTTATTTTATTTTTCCTTCCCTTCCCCTATGTTCATTTGTTTTGTTTCTTAAATTCCCCATATGAGTGAAATCATATGGTATTTGTCCAGAAGATAGACTTTTATCACGCATATTGAGCTTAACAGGGTTTAAAGTGAAACAACATTTTAACTTTCCCTCCAGCATCAACATGAATTCTAATTACCACCCTTTCACTTTACAGGCTTTTGTTAGCGTATATTTTAATTCTCTTTTTTTACCCAAAATTTAGATACTATGATTACTGTTGTTACTTTATGCAGTGTAGATTTACATGTAGTGTTATATGCTTCCCATTCCTTCGTTTTTTTCATCCTGAAGTACATTTTTATTTTTTTTTTATTTTTTTTTTATTTATTTATTTTTTTTTTTAAAGATTTTATTTATTTATTTGACAGAGATAGAGACAGCCAGCGAGAGAGGGAACACAAGCAGGGGGAGTGGGAGAGGAAGAAGCAGGCTCATAGCGGAGGAGCCTGACATGGGGCTCGATCCCACAACGCCGGGATCACTCCCTGAGCCGAAGGCAGACGCTTAACCGCTGTGCCACCCAGGCGCCCCTGAAGTACATTTTTAGAAGTTTCTTTAGTGCCAGTTATCTTCATGCTATGCTTTCTTGGTTTTTGTTTGTTTGTAATGACATTTTCTTACCCCCATTCTTGCAAGGTAGCTTTATAAGTGACACAATTCTTTTTATTTTTTTTAAAGATTTTATATATTTTTTAGAGTAATCTGTACACCCAACGTAGGACTTGAACCCACAACCCCGAGATCAAGAGTCACATGTTCCACCAACTGAGCCAGCCAGGGGACGCTGTTAGTGATACAATTCTAGACCAACAGTTTCTTTCCCAGCATTTCAAAAATACCATACTATTGTCTTCTGGTTTTCTTTGTTGCTAAAAGAAGCCTGCTGTCATTCTAATTTTTGTTCTGTTGCAGGTAATCTAGCCCTTTCCTCTGGTTGTTTCAAGATTTCTCTTTTAGTTTTTAGCATTCTTTAAAAGTCTAGAAAATAGTATAATAACCCCCCCCCAAGCTTCAACAAGTATCAACTCATGGTTTCCTTGTTTTCTCTATTTCTCTACCTGCACCTCTCCCTGCCAGATTATTCTGAACCAAACCTCAGACTTCATATTATTCATCTATGAATATTTTAGTATATATTTCTAAATGATACCTTTTTAATATTAAAACATGTAGGGGTGCCTGGCTGGCTCAGTCGATAGAGCATGCAACTCTTGATCTCGGGATTGTGAGTTCGAGCCCCACATTAGGTGGCAAGAGTACTTTAAAAAAATTAAATTAAAAAATTAAATTAAATTAGGGGCGCCTGGGTGGCACAGCGGTTAAGCGTCTGCCTTCGGCTCAGGGCGTGATCCCGGCGTTATGGGATCGAGCCCCACATCAGGCTCTTCCTCTATGAGCCTGCTTCTTCCTCTCCCACTCCCCCTGCTTGTGTTCCCTCTCTCGCTGGCTGTCTCTATCTCTGTCGAATAAAGAAATTAAAAAAATCTTTAAAAAAAAAAAAAAAAAAAATTAAATTAAATTAAAACATTAAAAATGTTTTAGTAACAGACATGTTTTGGAGTACAATAAAAATTATGCATGCATTTTTAAGATAAAAGAGATTCTAAGGATTTGTAGACTATATGGGACTTGAGGTAACTCATCTAGACCCCTGAGGTTACCCATTTATTCTCTTCTGCCTCTGAAGTTAGGGGTACTTCAGAGAAGCATTTGCTCATCCTGAACTATAACCCTCCTAATTTCATAGGCCGAGTCATTTGTCCAAGATCACGGAAGCGAATTACTGGGAGAGCCAGAACTAGACTTCCACTTCAGGGATCTTTGCACTAACTCAGGCTCACCCCATTGTCCTTTAATTTTACTAAAGTCCCGAGAAAGAAGGAATGGGGATCTGGGGTGTGGCAGAAGAAGAGCTGATATTCCCAATGTATCTCAGAAGAGAAATTTTACTTCATCTTCCAAACCCTTTGGTCCCTAAAATAGCCGAACACCTGTGTTTGCTGTAGCAGGTACTTCTGCCCTTGCTCTCAATTAAATGAGTTTCTTAATTATAGAAAACCTACTGTATACCAGCTACGCTTCTAAGCACTGGGATACTGCAGCAAACAAAACTGATGCTGTCCGTTCCCACCCCCCATGCCCCCACCCCTTCCAGTACCTTAACCAAGTACATACATGTGAATAGGCACTATGGAGAAAGTAAGGCAAGGCCAAGGGTCAGGGGGTACGGGGCAGGGCAGGGGTGCCCCTCTGAGAAGGGGTGCTGGAGCAGAGACCCAGAGGCAGTGAGGGCAGGAACCATCTGATGATCTGAGGGAAGAGCACTTCGCATGTTCAAGGAAGAACAAGAAGTCAATGTCATTGGCATGGAGTGAGCAAAAGGAAGAGAAGGAGATGAGCTCAGAGGACCGCAGTGGGTCCAGAATCATACTGGGCTTTTCAGCCGTGGTGAAGAGTGAGGATTTTGCTGTGGGCGGTAGGGGTACTTGGTGAAACACAGTTCATAACTCCTCTAAGGGGCGTGAGAAGGGTTTAGGGTGTCTGTCATAGGTGGTGGACAGGCGGTTCATTCTAGTGCCGAATAGAAAGGATGTTTGAATTATTTGTTCTTTACCATCTTTCCCACCATAGTTTGCTTCCTTTGATCCAGAGATAAGATGGAGAGAATGTTGGCTTTTTATAGCCCTGCCCCTGGGTGCCAGTGCTGTTGTATACAAGAGTGGGCGTGTATGTCCAAATGATCTGGCATGGGGGCCCCAGCTTTGCTGTTGGTGCTGTTCTGGTCCTGCACATGCTTGTTCTCAGGGACGTGCCTTCTGGTTGGAGCCACTTCATTTCCTGGCACCTGCCTCAAGCTAATATTCTGGATTCACTGTCTTTGAAGGCATGGTGGCATCATACTTCAGAGGAAATGCCCAGCAGACACCTGGAGATAGACACGTTCTTGTTTCCTTTATGATTTATTACAGCTCTTTGAAGTCTCTGCAAGGTAGTAAACCCCTATTCCCAGCAACTGGAGAATTTCAGTGGAAGTATTCTAGAATGAAAATCCCGGACTCCTCAGTATACCAGAGAATTCATCTTGCCTTCCTCATCCCACCCAGTCTCCGAGAAAGACTGCCTACATTACCTAGACAGGAGGGACTTTTTCCCCAAGGAAAGTAATTCCAGTTACATTTACACCATATCCAGTGCCTAACTCGTGGTCAAGATTGGTTCCTCACAGGCTTTACATATTTGCTGTGTAGCTGAAGCCCAGCTCTTTCTTCTATTCTACGTATAAATGAGATCAACATGAAGCTGTCAACTTTGATGGGCTTGACAGCCCTTTTGAGCCAAGATTCTTCCTGTTCTCTTCATCCTTTGGGTGCTAAGCAATTTAGCACTCTCTGTTCCCACCCGAATCTAAGCCCCTGGCTGCCATTCCCTAACTGGACCACTTGAACAACCCCCACACCTGCTACTTCTCTATACTTCTCTACACAGCAGCCAGATTCTCTTTGAAACATGGACACTGAATCATGTCACCCCTGGCTTAAAACCCTTCAGTAGCTTTCCACTGCTTTTTGGGTCAAGCCTGGTCCCTTATACTTGACCAGAAGGCCCTGACTGAGCCGGCCGGCTTCTATCTCTCCAGCTTGAGCCTACAGCACCTATAGCTTCCCTAGAAGCTGTAGCCACACTGATTACTGCGAGTAGGTGCCCCCCTACCTGACCTTTGGGAATGCTTCTGCCTTTGCTCTTCACGAGGCTTCTTACCTCTTAGCTCACATGTCACCTTCTCAGAGAGGCATTCCCTGACTGGCCCAGCTAAAGAGGTCCTTCTTGGTTATTCACTGTCATTACTCTGTTAAATTTCCTTCTTTGTACTTCATTTATGTTTCCTTGTTTGCTTTGTCTTTCCTCCACTAGAATGTTAAGTTCTTGAGGGTGGGGAATCTTTCTTGTTCACCACTGCATCCCCAGCACCTAGCATAATGGCTGGGGACAGCAAGTGTTCCATAGTAGCTGTTGAATGAATTAGTGGTTATTGTTTCTAACAGTGAAATACTGCAAACAACCTAGTTATTCACTAATAGGGAGTTCATCAAAGAGATGATGATAGAATCATGTGATTGGATATTACCTTGTATAGAGGAATATTTTATGGGAAGAAAAAATGTAAATCTTATTTTTGTAAAAAGATGTGTCCGTATTTGGTATTAAAAAAATATACCACAGGTGTGCCTGGCTGGCTCAGTCAGTAGAGCATGAGATTTTTGATCTCAGGTTCATGAGTTCAAGCCCCATGTTGGGCATAGAGATGACTTTAAAAATATATATACTGCAAGGATAGGTACAAAAATATTAATGGTATTATCTTGGGGGGGAAGTGATTTTTCTTTCTTTTAGAAAAATGATTTTTATGTAAACATTTTTCTAGAGTAAAACAAGTATTACTTTTACAGTGACAAAAATTATTGTAAATGAAGTTATATAATAATAACCTGGTATTGTGGGGTGGAAAATGATGGGGTTTGGGTAGATAGTCCTTGGAGATCGAGAGTCTGATTTGACCTCTTTTCTGGTTTCAGCTATTGGAAGTCTGAGGAATGATCCCGTGGAGTCTATCCAGTCTTTGGTCAATACTACTCTGAAAAAAATTGATGAATATGTTCACCCCGGGTCTGTCTCTACTTCCAGGATGAGCCAGTTGAGCAATAACATTTTCAAAGTCACTGGCATGAAAACCCCCAAAAGAAAGAAGCGACTATTTAAGAGTATCAAACGGGAAAGAGATGATGGTGACAATCAGAAAAAGAAAATCTGGAAGTGGCTTCCAAGACCTCTAAATTCATTGCGAAACCGGTACAATAGGAGGGTGAAAAATATTCCACTCATAATAGGCCATTCAGACAAATCGTCAATGCTATCACAGGTCCCGACATTTGAAAGTCCACCTGCAGAAGCTGGGCCTACCGCCAAATAAGTTGCTCCTAATTGCTCTGGGACTCCAGCCTTTTTCATTTGCTTGTCTAGATGTCAGTATTTTGCTTCCCAGTAGCTCTCCTACCATAGTGCAACTGGATGGGCTACTTTGGATTAAACCCAAGGAGGCAGTTTTGATGTAGACGACACAGTATGTTTCTGGTCCTTTCTCTCCCTAGGGGATTGTTGGCTATCAGCATATGCATTTGTCAATAAAACTTATTTTCTCATTCTAAGACAAGATGACTTTCATCTTAGTTTTGGGGGATTGGGGAGAAACCCGAGTGACAGGGACAGCTCTGAAAATATCTCCTTCAACCTTCAGGTAAAGTTTCAAATGATAAGAGGGAGGAAGAGTAGGGTGGCAGAACAGCGTGGCTCCTAGTGTCCAATCTTTTTTTTCTCACCTCCACACACGTTGGATGAAATTCCCAGGCCTGACACACTAAAGGGCACATTCAGATTTCAGGTTGGCACAGAAAAAGGCAGGCTATGGGTGAAAACATTGGGGTGGCAATAACTCCAGCCCGATCTCTCCCACTTAAGAAAGCGCATTTGGATTGTGATGGAGTAACATTCTTGTTGGGATAACTTTGAGTCCATTCTAATTAAAAAAAATTTTTCTTAAAGATTTATTCATTTATTTAAGAGAGAGAGTGAGAGCAGGGGTAGGGGCAGAAGGAGAGGGAGAGAGAATCCTGAAGCAGACTCCCTGCTGAGCGCAGAGCCCGATGCAGGGCTCTACCCCATGACCCCGGGATCTTGACCTGAGCTGAAATCAAGAGTCAGCCCCTCAAGTGACTGAGCCACTCAGGCGCCCTGAGGGCATTTTCTTTCTTCAAAGGCTATGGGAACTCTGTTCTGAGAAGTTCGAAAGATGTAGATAGAAGGGGACCTGGGCAGTTAGTTGGTTAAGCCTCTGACTCTTGATCTCAGCCCAGGTCTTGATCTCAGGGTCATGAGTTCAGGCTCCACATTGGGCTCCATGCTGGGCATGGAACCTACTTAAGGACAAAAAACAAGAGGTTGGGGAAGAAAAAAGACCAAAGAACTAGTTCCCAATTTGGTCAGATTGATTAATTGGCTTCTTTGAAGTTGACCGTGATAAGAATGGTTTTGATTGCTTCTAAATTTCATGAACTTTTTTTTTAAAGATTTTATTATTTATTCGACAGAGATAGAGACAGCCAGCAAGAGAGGGAACACAAGCAGGGGGAGAGGGAGAGGAAGAAGCAGGCTCATAGCGGAGGAGCCTGATGTGGGGCTCGATCCCATAATGCTGGGATCACTCCCTGAGCCGAAGGCAGACGCTTAACCGCTGTGCCACCCAGATGCCCCTAAATTTTATGAACTTTTAGATAAAATCCTTCTAAAGCTGTTTTCCTCATATTTAGAAATGAGAATATTTAAACTTACTTTATAGGCTTTATGGAATGAAATGAGATACCCATGTACTTGGTGTAGAAATAAGCGCCTAATAAATAGCTGTCATTATCACCTGGGCATGATGGTTAATTTTATGTGTCAGTGTGGTTGGCCCATAGTGCTCCCATATTTGGTTAAACTTTTTTCTGGATGTTTCTATGAGGATACCTTTGGATGAGATTAACATTGTAATTGTAAATAAGTAAATCAGATTGCCCTCTATAATGTGGGTGGGCCTCATCCAATCAGTTGAAGACCTGAATAGAATAAAAAACTGACCTCCTGAGAGCAAGAAGGAATTCTGCCAGCAGATGACCTTTGGACCTGAACTGCAACATGAGCTCTTCCGTGTGTCTCCAGCCTGCTGGCCCACCATGCAGATTTTGGACTTGCTGACCTCCATAATTGGCAATTCCTTAAATCAATCTTTTTCTCCCTTGCTTTCTTCACACACACACACACCCTATCGGTTCTGTTTCTCTGGAGAATCCTGACTAATATACCAGGCATAAGGCAGCATCCTCTGAGTCAATAGAGAAGTGTTAGTTCTTTGGGATGACAGAGATGGAGTCGGTGGGAGTAGGTGGGACAGCTCAACTTTAAAGAAGAAACACTATCTGGGGGCGCCTGAGTGGCACAGCGGTTAAGCGTCTGCCTTCGGCTCAGGGCGTGATCCCGGCGTTATGGGATCGAGCCCCACATCAGGCTCCTCCACTGTGAGCCTGCTTCTTCCTCTCCCACTCCCCCTGCTTGTGTTCCCTCTCTCGCTGGCTGTCTCTATCTCTGTCANAAAAAAAAACTTTAAAAAAAAAAAAAAAAAAAAAGAAACACTATCTGACTTAGCTTCTGAACCACAGCACTGAGACTTCCAATGCTTTGTATATTGGCATTTGCCCCATCGGCCTTCAGCCTAGCTTTACACTCTGTTTTTGTCTTTCTGACTTCATTTCAATTTCCTTCAAACTTGGACTTCTCAGGATACCCCCAACTCTGTCATGATCTCTAATTCTTGCCACTGCTCCCTGGCTGCACATTCTGTACTAAGACAGCTGCCCCACCTGTTTTTTTGTAGGGCCGCCAGTGTTGTATTTGGGGGAACCTTGACAAGTCAGACTACCCAGCAGAGGAAGCTGGTCAACAGCAGGGGGAAAAGTTGCACTCTCACTTGGTTCAATGTCATCATCCTGTCTTCTTTTGCATAGTTCCCCTCCTCCTGCCTTCCATCTCCTTGAGTGGGAGCAGTACTTCTGCTCCTCCAACTTTCTCACCATTTAGGCTTTTCTTAATCCTTGTAAAGTGATTTTGTTCCAACTACTGTACTGACTCTCCCTCCTTAAGTTGCTAGCGGATATTTTTCTAGTTATTGTTCTCCTTGACCTTGCTGTATCCAATATTTTTGATCATTTTTTCTTTTGCTTTTGTGGTGACCCTAATTTGCCCTCTACTGCTCTAATTAATCAATTTCTCACTTCCTTCCCCCCAGATGGGACCATTTCTTAAAGGTCATTCCCTACTTTTATCCTCTTTTTTAAAAAAATGTGTTAAAATATATATAGCATAGGGGCGCCTGGGTGGCACAGCGGTTAAGCGTCTGCCTTCGGCTCAGGGCGTGATCCCGGCGTTCTGGGATCGAGCCCCACATCAGGCTCCTCCGCTATGAGCCTGCTTCTTCCTCTCCCACTCCCCTTGCTTGTGTTCCCTCTCTCACTGGCTGTCTCTATCTCTGTCAAATAAATAAATAAGATCTTTAAAATATATACATATATAGCATAAGATTAATTATCGTAACCATTTTTAAGTGTACAGTTTAGTGTTAGGTGCATTTACTTTGTTGTGCAACCGAAGTCCAGAACTCCCTTTCTCTCACAACACTGAAACTCTCTACCCATTAAACAACAATGCCCAATTTCCCATTCAACTCAGCCCCTGGTAACTTCCATTCTACTTTCTGCCTCTATGAATTTGACTACTCTGGGTACCTCATGTAAGTGGAATTGTACAGTATTTGTCTTTCTGTAACTGGCTTATTTTACTTATCACAATGTGATGGTTCATTTTTTTGTGTCAATTTGGGGTGACCCATGGTGTCCAAATATTTGGTCAAACATTATTCCAGATGTTTCTGTGACGATGTTTTTGTTTGTTTGTTTTTTAATAGATTTTATTTATTTATTTATTTTAGAGAGAGCGTGTGCGAGGGTGGGGGAGAAGAGAGGGAGAAGGAGAGGGAGGGGGAAAGATTCTTTTTTCTTTTTTTAAAGATTTTATTTATTTATTCAACAGAGATAAAGACAGTCAGCGAGAGAGGGAACACAAGCAGGGGGAGTGGGAGAGGAAGAAGCAGGCTCATAGCGGAGGAGCCTGATGTGGGGCTCGATCCCATAACGCCGGGATCACGCCCTGAGCCGAAGGCAGATGCTTAACTGCGTGCCACCCAGGCGCCCCCAAGGGGGGAAAGATTCTTTTTTTTTTTTTTATTATATTATGTTAGTCACCATACAGTACATCCCCGGATTCCGATGCAAAGTTCGATGCTTCATTAGTTGCATATATCACCCAGTGCACCGTGCAATACGTGCCCTCCTTACTACCCATCACCAATCTATCCCATTCCCCCACCCCCTCCCCTCTGAAGTCTTCAGTTTGCTTCTCATAGTCCATAGTCTCTCATGTTTCATTCCCTCTTCTGATTACCCCCCCTTTCTTTATCCCTTTCTTCCCCTACCGATCGTCCTAGTTCTTATGTTCCGTAGATTAGGGAAACCATATGATAATTGTCTTTCTCTGCTTGACTTATTTCACTTAGCATTATCTCCTCCAGTCCCGTCCATGTTGCAGCAAATGTTGAGAACTCGTTCTTTCTGATAGCTGAGTAATATTCCATTGTATATATGGACCACAACTTCTTAATCCAGTCATCTGTTGAAGGGCATCTCGGCTCCTTCCACGATTTAGCTATTGTGGACAATGCTGCTGTGAACATTGGGGTGCATATGGCCCTTCTCTTCACCACGTCTGTATCTTTGGGGTAAACACCCAATAGTGCAATGGCTGGGTCATAGGGTAGCTCAATTTTTAACTCAAGGGGGGAAAGATTTTTAAGCAGACTCTGCGCAGAGCCTGACTCTGGGCTTGATCTCGCAACCCTGAGATCGTGACCTGACCTGAAACCAAGAGTTGGATGTTTAACTTACTGAGCCACCTAGGCACCCCGTGAAGCTGGTTTTTTGATGAGATTGACATTGAAATGAATGGGCTCTGACTAGAGCAGGTTATTCTCCTTAATGTGGGTCGGCTGCATTTAATGAGGTGAAGGCCCTTTAATAGAACAGGAAGGGATTCCTCAGAGCAAGAAGAGATTGTGCCAGTAAACAGCCTTTGTACTTGAACTGCCACTCTTCCCTGTCTCCAGCATGCCTGCTGGCTTGCCTCATCAGATTTTGGCCTTGCCAGATCTCCACTATGTGAGCTAATTCCTTAAAATAAATCTCTCTATATACACATCCTATTGAACTTGTTTCTCTGGATAACCCTGAGTATGATGTCCTCAAGGTTCATCCATGTTGTAACATAACTCAGAATGTCCTTTCATTTTAAAGCTGAAAGATATTCCATTGTATGTAAATATAACATTATGTTTATTCATTCATCTGTTGATGGACACTTGGGGCACGTCCACCTTTTGGCTATTGTGAATAATGTGGCCATAAACATGTGTATACAAATACTATTCAAGTCCCTGTGTTCACTGCTTTTGGGTAGATACCCAGAAGTGGAATTGCTGGATCATATGGTAATTCTATTTTTAATTGTCTGGGGAACCATCATACTGTTTTCCGTAGTAGCTACACCATTTTACATTCCCACCAGCAGTGTATAAGGGCTCCAATTTCTCCATGTCCTTATTCTTTTTTTTAAGATTTTATTTATTTATTTGATAGAGAGAGACAGCCAGTGAGAGATGGAACACAAGCAGGGGGAGTGGGAGAGGAAGAAGCAGGCTCCCAGCGGAGCAGGGAGCCCGAAGCGGGGCTCGATCCCAGGACCCTGGGATCATGCCCTGAACCAAAGGCAGACGCTTAACGACTGAGCTACCCAGGCGCCCCTCTCCACATCCTTATTAACCCTCATTATTTTCTGTGTATTCTCGCACTAGCCATCCTAATGGGTATAAGGTGGTATCTCATTGTGGTTTTGGTTTGCATTTCTCTAGTGATGAGTGATGTGAGTGGTATTGAACATCTTTTCATGTGCTTTTTGGCCATTTGGGCCATGTGAATAGCTTTGTTCAGAGAAATGTCTATTCAGACACTTTGCCCATTTTTTAATCGAGCTGTTTTTTTGTTACTGTTGTTGCCTACAACTCAACAGTAGGAGATATTTGCATATTCTAAATATTAGCCCTTTATCAGTTATAGGATATGCAGGCATTTTCTCCCATTCCGTAGGTGATGTTTTCACTCTGTTGATTGTGTCTTTTGATGCACAGTTTTAAAATTTGTTGTTGTCCAAATTATATATTTTTAATTTTGCTGCCTGTGCTTTTGGAATCCTATCTGAGAAATCATTCCCAAATCCAAATCCCCTATGCTTTCTTCTAAGAGTTTTATACTTTCAGCTTTTACATTTAAATCCATTTGGGGTTAATTTTTTTTAAGTGGGCTCCATGCCCATCATGGAGCCCAACATGGGGTTTGAACTCACAACCCTGAGGTTGTGAGATCAAGAGTTGGTGATTTGACTGACTGAGTCACCCAGGCACCCTGGGGTTAATTTTTATATATGGTATAAGGTAAGTGTCCAACTTCATTTTTTGCATGTTGATGCCTCCCCTCTCCCCCTTTTTTATTTATTTATTTTTTTTATTTTTTTATTTTTTTATTTTTTTAAGATTTTATTTATTTATTTGACAGAGATAGAGACAGCCAGCGAGAGAGGGAACACAAGCAGGGGGAGTGGGAGAGGAAGAAGCAGGCTCATAGCGGAAGAGCCTGATGTGGGACTCGATCCCATAACGCCGGGATCACGCCCTGAGCCGAAGGCAGACACTTAACCGCTGTGCCACCCAGGCGCCCCCTCCCCCTTTTTAAAAACTGTTCACACCTTCAGAAATTTTATCACTCACTGTGGCTTTAGTTCTTTTACCCAGAGGTGATCAAATCCATATACTAAGCCTGTACCTCTTTCCTGAACTCTAGTCCTCCATTTTCAAACACCACTGAATACGTCATGGAAACATTGAGGGGGGACAGCCTATAAATTCAGTCCGACAAATGAGATCGACCTATTTTTTTTAAAAGATTTTATTTATTTGAGAGAGAGACACAGAGAGAGAGCGTGCACGCACAAGTGGGGGAGGGGCAGAGGGAGAGGGAGAAGCAGACTCCCTGCTGAGCAGGGAGCCTGATGCAGGGCTTAATCCCAGGACCCCAAGATCATGTCCTGAGCCAAAGGCACTCAAGTGACTGAGCCACCCAGGCACACCTAAGATTGACTTATTATGTGAGGAAACAGAATGTATTCCATGCGCGCTAGAGTGTGGCTTAATGAGGAAAAGTTACATACCTAGATTTACTCTGGACCTAGTAAACAAAGACACTGGGGCTTAGATAAATATTACTAGGGTATGTCTTGCACTGCTCCAGGGAGAGGCACATGGAGTCTTAGGGATGGGAGCAATCTGGTCTCTGAAGGTTTTCTCTCTCTCTCTCTTTTTAAAGTGGCCTCCACATGCAACGTGGAGCCCAACACAGGGCTTGATCTCACGACCCTGAAATCAAGACCTGAGCTGAGATCAAGACTCAGAGACTGAATGGACTGAGCCACCCAGGTGCCCCTGGAGGCTTTCTCTCTTATGACAGGCACATTTCATGGAGCTTTCCCAGTGCCTAGGTGACATGTTTCACTCAAATTCCTATGTTTTCCTTGTTCTGATTCTATGCTTACCAAGCAGTCTTCCAATTCACACTGGCTTCCCAAATAGGAAGAGATCAATTATTCCACTCACTGGAAATGGCTCCTTTATAAATGAATCAATCCATTGGCACGGATGTAAATTTAGTGGTCATGCATTTGTATGATGTAAACTTCCTGAGTTTACTAAAATAATTCAGCTTCTGGGCTGATAATCAGTTGGTGGCTATTGAATGAATGAATGTGAGGGCCAGGCTATACCCTGGAAAAAGATGCCTTTGAGAGGCCCTGGTCCTGCTTGTAACATGGCATGTAACGAATGTGTACCCCATCAAACTGCGTAACTTCAAATATCTCAAAGATAGAATATTCCTATCCCCCTTCAAAATGCATTATCCCTCCTGACCTCCCCATTTCTGCTCTTCCAATTGCCAAAGGCCTGAATCTCAGAATCTGATTCACAGTTAGGATCCAACTTTATTTATTATTAGATTTTATTTATTTATTGTTAGATTTATATCACAGCTATAGCTGAAGGGGAGCTAAGAAAACTTATAATAAAAGCATAAGATTACTAAAACCAAACCCAATTCATATTAGTACTAACCTTTGTTGAGCTTTTATAATATGGCATGCCAGGAGCTAAGCCCTCAATGTTACCAAGAAGATCTCACTTATTTCAGAAGAATCCTTTAAGGTTGGTCCTGCTATTACCTCCATTTTATAACTGAGAAAACTGAGCCTAGAGGCCTTACACAGCTGCCAGGGTCACCAAGATTGTTAACACTGGATCTCCAGATGGTCTGACTACTAGAGCATACACTTAAAATTATGAAGAAGAAATGATAACAGAAAAATAAGTATCAAAAACACTGGCCAATGGGGGGCTCCTGGGTGGCTCAGTCGGTTGTGTCTGACTTTTGGTTTCAGCTCAGGTCATGATCTCATGGGTCCTGAGATCAAGCCTGCATCAGGCTCAGTTCAACAGGGAGTCTGCTTGAGATTTTCTGTCTTTCTCTGCCCCTCCCCCTACTTGCGTGTGTGGGCATGTGAGCTTGAGCGTTCACGCACGTGCGCTCTCTCTCAAATAAATAAATAAAATAAAACACTGGCCAATGAAAAACTAAAACAACGCACATTTAGTTTTGAGATTATCATCAGCAGAGGCAAAGAGGAATATATAATGGGCTCATGTAGCTCTTAATGTGGAAAACATAGGCAAAAGGAAATATAGATACAATTAAATTTCCTTCTAACTTGCAGCCCATTGACAAATATTTGATACAGGCAGAATTTGACATTCCTCCAGCAGCTCCTAACTTTTTTTTTAAGATTTTATTTATTTACTTGATAGATAGAGAGAGCACAAGTAGGCAGAGCAGCAGCAGAGAGAGAGAGAGAACAAGCTCCCCGCTGAGCAGGAAGCCCCATGTGGGGCTCGACCTGAGATCATGACCTGAGCTGAAGGCAGCCACTTAACCGACTGAGCCACCCAGGTGCCCCAACTTCCAACTTTCTTGATGTTAATGCCTTGCTAGAGGGAAGAACTACCCCAGCTAGACAATAGCTAGGCCTCCAGGATCCCATAAATCTTCTCTAACATATGAAAATCCTTTTGGAGACTTCCTTTGTCTCTACCCAGCAAGCCCCCACTCCTCAATTTAAAAGTATATAATCCATCGTTCCTCACAACTCCAGTGCAGCTTTTCTGCCCACGGGTCCTGTCCCCGTGCTTTAGTAAACCACCTTTTTTTTGCACCAAAACTGTCTCAAGAATTCTTTTGTGACCGTTTGCTCCTAGACCCCAAAATCAAATCACATCAGCTCTCACTGTGGACTTATAGAAAGCATATTTGTATGTGAGTAGAAAATTTTCTCTCCCTGGCCTTGAGTTTAGCGAGGAGTTTGTTAAGAAGGTCTTGAGTTAATCCAATGAATGGTACTCTCTGAGGCTGTTTAATAAGAAACGCAGGGGTGGTCCACATAGGTCTAACAGTCCTGATTGCACCCCTGGGACAAAGCCCAGGGTCTAACGTTAGGAGTGTCTATCTCATAGATGATCCGTGGGGTGGTGACGAGGGGAGGCTAGAGGGTCACCTGCAGGTTAATAGCCTCGTGGTAACTGCCTCCATCCTCTCCATTCCTATTGCTGCCACTCTTGAAGTCCGAGTCCCTATTGCATGGTTGGATTTGCTGCGTAACCTGGCTTGTTTGCTTGCTTCTGGTCTCTCTCCCCTCCAGAACACCCTTTGAGTTAGGGAAACGGAAGGACTTCATAAAAATCTGCTTTTTGCTTCTTCTCCTGCTTCTATCCTTGCTAGGACCTGCACCCCCACTTTACACATGCCTCATAGTGCAAATAATGTAGGTCCTCCTTTGGAAGGGAAAAGGAGTTAATAATTTCTTCAGAATAATTAACATCTAAGGAAGGACTAGGTGTGCATGACCGGAAGAAGCCATCCTATGTGTGTTCCAGACCATGGGTGCTAAACATCTCGACACCAAGACTCCCTGGCTCCCAGGAATAACACCTGGGCCCTCATCTTTGTTCTAACTGGATCCTGGATGCCTGAGAGGACACGTACCCCAGACGACTCTCCTCAATAAGAACCCCAGACCCCAAATATAGACAAGACTCTCCTTTACTTTCTGAGTCCTCCAGACATTTTGTCTGTACCTGCACTCTTTCAATATCTCCAATCAACTTGGCTTTCACCTCCTGCTTGGCTCACATTTGATTTCTATCCTGTGTGCAGCCAGGGGCCCTCATGGCTGGTCTAGCAGGACCCCCCCTCTGAGTCCCAGTGCTCGGTTTTCTGGCATCATTTTCCCATTGCTTCCGGCTTCATATGTCCAAGACATTGCTTTTTCAATTTCGCCCCTCCATTCAAAAAACATTTCAGTGACTTGCAAATTGCTTACAGTATGTTAAAAAGGAAACCGCAGGCCCGAAATGCTGGAGCTTAGGCCTAATCAATAAACCAAGAATCAATGCTTAACCTAACTGCAGTTTGAACCCCCAGGAATGTAAACTTTAACCAGCCAACACAGAATTTTCTGATCAATGACCAGGAAATTTACTGATAGACCCCTTCCGCTCCCTTTGGGGTTGGGGAAGTGGGGGCAATCTTACCTAAACAATTCATTCTTCGCTAACAGATTCCTTTCTTCCTTTTTAATGCCTTCTTTGTCTTTAAAAACCTTTCTTTTGTTAAACTCCATGGAGCGCCTCTCTGCTTCCTAGATGGGATGCTGCCCGATTCATGAATTGTTTAAAAGCCAATTAGATCTTCAAATATACTTGGTTGAATTTTGTTTTGTTTTGGACAAGTATGAAGTCTGAATGTATTATCTTGCTGTTTAAAGTCTTCTGAAACCAGACCCTGACTTAACCTTCCTGTCTTGTCCTCTCCTATTCCTTCAGTGGTGCTTCTTCCATCAGAGGCTTCATTCCCTAGGAGTGTGTGTGTGGAGAGGAGTTAGAGGGACCTTTGAAACAATAGGGCCAAAACCTAGTGAGCATTATCTCCTTGAAGTGTCAAGTTTACCAGATGTCAGTTACTCTAAAACTTTTTTTTTTTTTTTTGCTAAAACATGCTATAGAGCAGAGTGCCACATTACATCAACTTTAAAGTTAAAACCAAGGCATCACAGCCCTTTTTGGGATTTTGGTGGACCACATTTCAAGAACCTGGAGGGTATTACTTTCTTATTGTCTTCTAACTACCCCAGTCACTGGTAGTCAGAAGTACTCACAAAAAACTGACCCTGGAATTGATGTGGGAAACAAAGGCAGAAGGAAAAATTACATTTCCTTACTACTTACAGCCCATTGACAAGTCCTTGAAACAGGCACAGTGGAATTCCTCTAGGGACTCAACTGCCTCCATGTTGACACTTTGCTAAGGGCAAAAGGCAATGCTAGCCCCCCTCCCCCAAGGATCCTGTAAGCCTTCTTTAACATATAAAAATTCTTTTGGAAACTTTATCCCTCGCTCCCCCCCCCCCCCCCCCCCCCCGCCAAAGATATGTGTTGGCAATCATCCCCCAAGCATATGACCCATTCATATACATCTGAGGGGTGTCAAGACTAAGGTTTTATTAGACGATAATAAATGACCTTTTCCCAACAATAGCTAGCCCCCTCAAGGTCCTGGAAACCTTGTTTCCACAATTCCTTAGAGACTTACGCTATCCCTACCCGCTTCCCAACTTGAGAGTCTATAATGGGCCACTCCTCATGACTCTGGTACAGCTCTTTCTGCCCATAGTTCCTGTCCCTGTGCTTTAATAAAACCACCTTTTTGCACCAACGATGTCTCAAGAATTCTTTCTTGGCTGTCTGTGAACCCTAACGTTCTTTCCGACATCAGAATCACCTTTTGTAAACTCCCACCCCCAAGCTTTTATGCAGTTTTTAACACTGGTTTCTCTCCCTGAAAGTCTTTCCTTCAAATTCTGGCAAACTGTCCCTAACATCCCTTGATCCTGCTGGGAAATCACACCAACTACCTATGTCATTCCAGGGGGAGCATTTAGTATAAACTGCCTCCTTTATCATTTCTTAGAATCATTCTGTGATATTGCGGTAATAAATATATATTTGGTATTTGTCCCCATTCCTAGCACAGAACTCCTGAAATCCTTGGAATTTTCTGAGATTGACGGAGGTGTTCGTTAGACTAATATAGTGATTTTTGGAAGGCCCCTAGGTAACCTAAGGATGGGGGCTGGTTGCCAGGGGAACCAAGTAAGAGATTAGAAGGTTGGAACTTTAGTCCCACCCCCATACTTCCTGGGAAGGGAGAGGGCCAGGAGATAAGAGTTCAAATCACTAATGGCTGATGATTTAATCAATCATGCCTGCGTAATGAAACTTCCATAAAACCGCAAAAGTAGTGGGTTCAGAGATCTTCTATTTGGTGAATGCATGCAGGTCCTGGGAGAGTGGCACAGCTAGAGAAGGCACGGAAGCTTCCCATATAACTTGCCCTATGCATCTTTTTCATCTATCCCTGAGTTTTAGCCTTTTATAATAAATTGGTGACCTACTAAGCAAAATGTTTCCCTGAGCCTCCACAGCAAATTAATCCGACTGCGGGTGGGGGGTGGGGGGTGGGGTCACGGGAACCTCCCATCATCTATAGCCTCGTGGGTCAGAAACACAGGTAAAAACCTAGACCTGCAATTGGTGTCTGAAGTGGGGGCAGGAGCAGTCTCGTAGGACTGAGCCCTTAACCTGTAGGATCTAATGCTATCTCCAGATAGTGTCAGAAATGATTTCAGTGCGGTGGTGCTGGAAAAAACACACACTGGACTTACTTTCAGAAAGTTGGTAGGGATCAGATAGTCTTATTCCCCAGATTGAACAAAGGAGAACCCAAGTCCAGAGAGGTGAAGGTGACATGTTTGTTCTAATTAGAAGGTGTGCTCCCTGATGGCAAAGCTGGTGCTTTATCTTCCTTGTCCCCTCAGGGTAGTGCCTGGCACTCTGTGGAAACAATAACCTAAACTTGTCTTCTAGAGTGCTTTAATTTACACGACTTCAAGATATCCAAGACCCTGCACCACCCTGTCGAGGTGAGCAGGGCAGATGCCGTCCATTTTGGAGGTAAAATAACTGAGGTTCACTCGTAAGGCCTGACAGGAGCCGGGACCAGAATACGGGTTTCCTGATTCGTGGCTACAGCATCTCGTCCTTTGGGTGTTTGGTCAATATTGGCCAATTCGATCAAGTCAAGTGACTGTTGAACTAAGTACATTTGGCGCCAATCGGAGGAGGATCACTGAAACATCCTGCACCTGCCAGGAGGGCAGAGGGAGAAAGCCCAGAACCCCGATCCCAGCCCTCTACGCTTCTGTCAGGACGGCGGTTTCCATCGCCAGAAAAAGAGCCCAGCCCTAAACCCGCCACGCAAGCGCAGTGGTACAAAAGACGAACCACCCCACTCCGCCCCTCCGACTTCCAGGGTGCACAGGCGCAGTGGCGCGGGGGCGTGGCAACGCAGCACGCTCCTCCCGGGGGCTGACGTTGACGATGGTGCGCCGCGATTTGAAATTCCGCGACCCTCTGCTCGGACTCCTCGTCCGCCTGGCTTCAGCGAAGCAGTCCCGCCGGCGAAGCGGGTGAGCGCCGTGTCGCGTGAGGACGAGGCGAAGCGACAGGAGCGCGGGTAGACGCTGGAGGAAACGCAAAAAACGGCGGGCTCTTGCGCAGAGGGGCAGGGCGAGTCGGGAGCGGGAAAAGGTTCTGGAGCCGGAGGGGCGGGACCAACGTGTGATTGGCAGGCTAGAAACCAGTGCGAGGGGGAAGGGCAGACCAATGAGGGTGGGACCTGCGGTGGTTCTGAAGCTTCTGTTAGAAGTGAGAACAGGTACTATGCGTGCAGGGGGTTCAGTTTAGCCTGGCTGTGCTAAGGCGCTTTTCATAAGTTAGCATATTTAGTGATCGCTATAACGCTGTGAATAAGTGCTGTTACACGTTTCTCTTTTACAGATGACGAGACCGAGGCTTAGGGATATTAACATAAGCTGGGATCCCAGACTTGGCCACCGGAGCCCAGTGCCTATACTGTAAATAGCTCTGCTCTACTACCCGTCAGGGACTCAAGGTGGAGTAGGGTTCAGTCTAGAGGACTGGGATGAATGGAATTGACCAGATTGTTGGAAGAGGTGTCATAAAAATGGAAATAAATACTAATAAGTAGCAGGTTGTTCTTAAATAGTGTGAGAACTCCGAAGATGGAGAATGTGGGGAGTTGCGGGCCAGGCTGTCTCTCCTGATCTTGGAGCATTGCAGTTGTGCACCAAGCTGTGGTTCTGGATTAGCAGCAGGTGGGAAAGCTTTGCTTCTTTAAGTGCTGTGTTGTCTCCGAGGTGTGTGAAGTTGAAATATTTAAGGAACGTAACAGCATGATATTTGCAGGCTCGGAGTTGTCTCAGGGCTACCATAACAAAGTACCTTAGACTGGGGGCTTAACAAATTTGTTTTCTCGTGGTTGCAGAGTCTGGGAAGTCTAAGGTGCTGGTGTATTTGGTTCCTTGTGAGAGCTCTATGCCTGATTTGCAGACGGCCCCCTTCTTCATCCTCACATGGTGTGGAGAGAGAGTTCCCTCTTTCCCCTTTAAGGATTAGGACCCCACTCTTAAGACTTCGTTTAACCTCAGTTTCCTACTAAAAGCCCTGTCTTCAAATACAGTCTATATTGGTAGGCCTTTAACACGTGAATTTGGGGTGTGGGGGACACAATTCAGTCTGGCAGTAGTTTATACACAAGTAAATAATGAGTGATGATTGAAAACTGAAGAAAATGAACTTTCAGAACTAATTTGTACCTGAGATGCTTTCATGTCTTTAATCTCGTTTAATAAGCATATGGTGTGTGCCTTAGCACTGGTGGGGAATTCTAGGGAGAACTTGTGTGTGGGTTCGTGGTTGTCCACCACACAGCCAACCCGAAGAGGTGAGAAAAAGTTACACCAAATGTCCTTAATAGCACTTAGTGAATCCATTATTCAAGCATTTATGCAAATGCTTCTTTAACTTGTGATTTCACTTGTGCTGCTTCTGGAATAATGAGATCCATAATTACCACCTACAGGGAAGTGAAATAATAATTACTTTTCTTCTGTATTGTTTCATGTTGTCATTCTGAAGTTTAGTAACGAAGTCTTTCTTTTCAGTCAGCTTGCCCTGGTGGGAGGAAGAGGGATGAACTGTAAAACCCAGGGGCTTGGAGGTCTGGCAGATGGGGGTTCAAGCACTTGCTGAGTGACTGCGGAAGTCTCAACCTTTCTGAATCTGTGTTTTCATCTATAAAATAAAGCTAATAAAAGTATCACACAGGGTTGCTGTGAGGTTATGTGAAAACGGTTTGAAACCATTAGAGAACTGGACCTTGGACTAGGTATTTTAGTCTTGGGACCTCCTCTGCCCACACCTCTGAAGAACAGAAACCTCTCCCTAGAGCCACCATGTCAGGCTGACTATTCATTCATCAAAATTTATTTGAATGCCAGCTCGGTGCCAAAGTACCTATTCTGGTGCTGGGGGCAGGGAAGAACAAGACAGACAAAGTTCCTCCTTTTATGCCATGTATATTCTTGTGGGAAAGGATTATAAATAAAATAAGTTCAGCTAGTGCTAAGAGCTATGAAGAAATTAAATACAAGGTAATGAGACAAAAGAATGACTTCAAGCAGGGTGGTGTATGTGTGTTTGGATAGGGAGTGATATTTGACCCGTATAGGGTGGCCAAATAGAGGGGGAGGCTTCTCTGACAAGACCAAGTCCTAAATGTCCATCATTTCACAGGCAGGGGTGGAAGGGGGTGGTGGACAGCAAGTACAATAGATCAGGCTGGGTACGGCACCTGCAGCAGTCTGTAGGCTGACCAATGATCTAGTTTAAAAGGAGAGGCAATGCTCATTAGATTTTTCTCTTGGGATTTTAGAATCAAGAAAATGTGAAAAGAATTTCCCCTTCTGAAGCTCAAAGGTAGAGGGCGCCAAAGAGGCCCTGTGCCAGCCAAAGTTTGGGGTAAGCAGAAGCTGTGAGTAAGCAAAGGAGGTCAGCCAGTGGCTCCATCTGGCATGTGACTGTGCAGCAGGAGGACAGGCTGTGGGTATTGACTTGCTGGGGAAGTTCTTGGAGCGCTCCTAGGATCTGGATTACTTCGTGGTTCTAGTCTGAAAGAAATCCCACTCTGTCAGTGGCTTCTGCCCTAGGTTTTCGCAGATTTCACATAATTTCTCAATATGTATATTTTCATTAGGTCTCCCTTCTGCTTCTGCTGGTTATCTCTTGCCAGATGAATCTGACTAAAAGAGAGCCATATGGACCTTGATGTGGATCCTTGGTTTTCCTCTTGTTAACTCTGCCTTTGAAAATTATTTAGTGTCTGGAAGCATGAATACCCAACAACTGTATCCTTACAGTGTTGTACAGGTTAACTGGGATAATAATAGTAAAAAGGCCTGTAGAGTGTTTAACACATACTAGGTGATCAAAATTGGTTAGCTGCCTTCCTCTTTTCTTCCTGGTTTGTTTTTTGTTTTTGTTTTTGTTTTGATTATGTGCGTCCCTCTCAGTACTGAATGGTCCTAGTTTTTAAAAGTCACCCTTCTCGTAGTTCTTTCACCTCTCTCATCCTGTTAGGTGCCCCTAAACTATAACTGGAAGAACATCATGACAACTGCCTTTCCCTTCATAAATGTGTTGACACTGTCACTAGTCTTACCGAAGCCAGTAGTAGCAGGATTGTAAATGGCTTTCACAGTGATTAGTACTTCTTAGAAGAGATGGGCCTGCCAGATAGTTTGGAGCAGTGACTTGCAAAGAGAGTGTGAGAACCAGGATGGGAGATCAGTCCTTCCTGATGAAAGGAAGAAAGGATTGGGGCGCCTGGCTGGCTCAGTCTGTAGAGCATGTGACTCCTGATCTCAGGGTTATGAGTTCAAGCCCCACGTTGCATGGAGCCTACTTAAAATAGAGATTAGAAAAAAATCAAGGAAGAAAGGGTATGGAGAAGCTATCTCAGGGAAATTTGGTTCAGAAGAGGGGAAAAAAGATGAAACATGGAGCTAAGAAGTTCTCTTAGACCTTGGCCTGGCAAGGTAAGAGAAATGCTGTGCTCTCGGTATTGGGGAGCTCTGGAATTCCAGCCAGGGCTTAGTCCCCGTCTGCAGCTAGACGGAAAGCTCTTATTTCTTGAGGCTGGGAAGGCTTTAGGAGGAGGCTCTGTTTATACCGGCAGTGGAGGCCAGGACGAATGAAGAAGCACACTGAAGATCCCGGTGAAATACGGATGTACGTGTGTGCCTGTGCCACGTAAGAACTGTGCTGGTGATTCTCTGCCCGCGTGTCATGATTTTACAGGTCTTGGCAGCAGGATTAAGTGAGGCCACGTTGCCAGGAAGGCCGTGCTGCGGGCATGTGTAGAACCGTGCGGCACAGCTAATCAGGAGCAGCGTCCCTGACCTCAGGGGCACAGGTCCTCGAGGAAGTGTCCACGCCTTTCCTGGAGGCATTAGAAGGGTGTCCAAGAAGCAGAGGCATCCCAGGTAAAATGGCAGGGCGGTTTCCGTTTCGGGACTGTGCCGGGCTGCGTTCTGCGTGGCCACGTCTGATAAACGTCATTAGATGGGTTGTGTGATGTGGGTACGGCTTCATGAGGACGTGCACCATGGGGAGAACATGGTCTCTGCTTGCGAGAAAGCGTACAGCCTGAGGAGAAATTCCCTAACTAGTGTTGAGACTGCTCTTAGGAACTGTTCTAGATTTCAAGCCTTTTTTTTTTTTTTCCCCTAGGACCATGGCTAATAAAACCCAGGAGGTTGGTGGTATCCACTTCCCTTTTCCCTTCACACCCTATTCCATCCAGAAGGACTTCATGGCAGAGCTCTATCAGGTGTTGGAGGCCGGCAAGATTGGAATATTTGAGAGTCCGACTGGCACTGTAAGTATAAATCGTCAGGGGCCAAGAGGGTCCTTAGGACACCGCAGAAGCCACCTAGCATGTTGTTAACCTAGGCAGAAATTTTCATGGCTGAAGTTGGGCAAAGTTGTTGCCTTGGTTTATCTTTCTGAGTAAGAGCCACTTCCTCTGTTACATGTCCAACGCAGCCCCAGGGTCTGAGAACAGTTAGGCTGAAGACAGAGGAGAATTTGAGTGCCTGTAGAAAGCACCAAAGCTTTCCAAATTGTTCTGGGCACACAAATGCTTTGATGTTGAGAAACAAATGACCGTGGCTTTTTCACAGATTAAACATACTGGTTTAGTCTTCAGGAACGAGTGCTGGAGAGATCCAGCCAAAGGCCCCTGAGAGTTTCCTTCCAGGAGTGGAACGACAGAGGGATTTACTAACAGAGTGGCCAGGAGGAGGATTAGGGCTGCAGCGAGCAGTCCCTGCCTCTCGTTTAGAAAGTACTATGTGATAATGAGCGTGCGTATTGATGCGAAGGTCCCTCAGCTGGGTTGCAACCTCCTGGAGGTCCTCCGTGCCTCTGTCATCCTGCGGAGCTTGGCAAGTTCCGCGCACAGGAGGCTCGTAACCCGGTGCACCGGGTGTTCTTCCCCTACCCATCCCCTGAGATGGCTTTTACTATCAGCCGCGACTTCCTCATTAGTAGATTTGGGTGTTTCAAGTCTTTATTGGACCTCTCTGCAACAGTTAGTGTCCTTGAACAAATCCCTGTCCTTTGTTTAACGTCATATAAAAAATTTAATAAAGAATAATGCATGTCATTTAAGAAGTTAAATTTCTCAAACTTGTTCTTTGGGCAGGTACTTTTAATTCTTTTACCTGGTTCCTAAGAAATATACTTGCAGAGCATATCTGAAATTGTAAGCTTGGTGCTGTTTTTTGATTTATTCATTTCAGTCATTGTGCCTTCCTCTTGTGATAGCTAAGATGTTGCTCTCCTGCCAGCTCCTTTTCCTCCCTCGCCCCATCCTCCTGGTGTAGTTAGATGGAAAATTTTAGCCTCTGCTAAGTCAGTATGCTCTGATTACGGGTTTTCTTCTTGAATAATTTTTGTTTTCCCAGAGTTGACAATTGCCTTTTAAAGTTGGTCTAGTTTTTAACATACCTACAGCACTTTCTCACACCATCCCGGGGCCTCTCCGTATGATATTCCATCCAGAAAATGACCGCTTAGTCCGGCTGCTCAGGCTACCATAACAAAATACCACAGACTGGGTGGCTCAGATGACAGACATCTACGTCTCAGTTTGGGAGGCTGGGAAGTGCGAGGCTTGGGCAGCCTCTGGCTCCTGGCAGGGGACTCTTCCTGACTTGTAGGCGGCCCCCTTCTCACTGTGTCGTCACATGGTAGAGAGATCTTTGGTGTCTCTCCCCCTTTTATGAGGACAGCAGTTTTATCAGATCAGGGCTCTATCCTTAGGACCTCATTTAACCGTAATCCCCTCCTTGAAGGCCCTTTCTCCAATGCAGTCCCACGGGGGTTAGGGCTTCAACTTATGAATTTGTGGGGGGACATAATTCACCCTTTAGTAATTACTAACTCCGTTTTACCCTGGAGGCTTCCTTCTCTAAGTTCTTTGTTTACTCCTAAGACCAGTTCACAGCCGTTGTACTAGGGATTTCCCTTCTCTCAAAAAAAAAACAAAAACAAAACAAAAAAACACCTTTTATTGACATGTAATAGAACATACCCCTTTTAAATCCATGTCAGCGAGTGTTGACAGATGGAAACCCCCATATGAACACCACCTCGATGAAGATGCAAAACATGTCTGTCAGCCCAGGAAGTTTGTCGTAACCTTGGCTGCTGTTCTCCCCTCACACCCCAGCCCGGCCCAGCCAGTCAGTGATCACTTTCCATCTCTGTAGATGCATTCTGTCTTTCTAAATTTCATGAAAATGGAATCTTCCGGTAAGTACTGTTTTGTGACTAGCTGCTTTTGTTCAGCCAGCATAATATCTTGGGGATTCTTCCATGTTGTTGTGTGTATTCTTTTCTGTGTTGGATTATCTGTTTCCCGGATTCCATATCTTCTTGGTTCACTGCTTTGTTTTGGTAGAGAACGTTCCTGAAGGATTGTATGGGAGGTAAGATTCTGAGACTTCACTGGTCTGAAAATGTATGAATGTGCCTTCTCACTTGATTGATAGTGATTCGTTGGTTGGGTATATCATTCTCCCTGCAGAATGCTTTTCCCTCACAGGTGCTCCCTCTACCCTCTGCTTTCCATTGTTGCTACTGGGAGGTCCAGTGCAACCTGCACCTCCGTGCTGGGTGACCGATCCACCCTACCCTCCAGTTTCAGGCTGTCCTCTCTCCTTTGTCTTCTGAAATCTCGTGTTGATGGGTTCGATGAGTGTGTTTAGTTCTTTGTGTTGGCCTCTTGGTGGGCACTTTGCATCTGGAGGCTTCTGTCTTTCCATTCTGAGATGTTTTCACACATTTGATAATCTTCCTGGTACTTCCATTCTTTGATTTTTGGACCTCCTGCTTAATCCGGTAATTTTCTTTTCTTATAATTGCCTGTCTCTTTGGGCGTATTGGTTTGTTTTTGTTTTGTTTTGCTTTGAGTTCTACCTCTTCAAGATTCCTTTGACTCTGTTGTCCAGTCTTTCTATTCAGCTTATTTCTATTATCCTATCTTTAATATTTAAGAACTTGTTCGTATCCTCTGCTTCTTAAAAATAGCATCCTGTTCTTGTTTCATGGAAATAATATCTTTCTGAGGATGTCAGTTAAAGTAGCATTTTTGAATTTTTTCCACCCTGTGTCATCTCATCGTCCATCCCCCTCCCTCCCCCAGTTTGGGTTCTGTGTTTTGTTGAGAGGCTTTCCTCAAATGTCTGGTGATCCTTGGCTGTCTTCTGTTGGTGTTCAAGAAAAAGCAACCACAGGGCTGACCGACAGGCCGTGGTGCAGGCTGGCTGTGGACTGATGGGCTAGCCTCTCTGGTGGGGCCTCCAGTGACCAGTGTCTGTGTGATTTCTCTCGAGCCATCCAGTTTTTCCAGAGAAGGCTCCTTTAAACTCTTACCTTCTGGTCCCAGCCTGATGGCCAGTATTCTTGAGGGTGTCCTGGGGAAGCGGCTTCAGGTGCACGGTCTTTCACTTAGTGTCCTGCTTTGAGTCCGGCCCTCTTCCCCACCGCTCACTCGACCTGCCATCTCCAGAGCCTTCCTGATTCATTTTTTTTTTTTTTAAAGATTTTATTTATTTATTCGACAGAGATAGAGACAGCCAGCGAGAGAGGGAACACAAGCAGGGGGAGTGGGAGAGGAAGAAGCAGGCTCATAGTGGAAGAACCTGATGTGGGGCTCGATCCCATAACGCCAGGATCACGCCCTGAGCCGAAGGTAGACGCTTAACCGCTGTGCCACCCAGGCACCCCAGAGCCTTCCTGATTCAGCTCCTCCAGAGGGTACACATCCTGTCTTCTGCAGGGAGGGGACGTCCTTGGCAATTTGGGGGTTTCTGAGGAGGGATCGGGGGAGATCTCGCAGGCACTTAGGCTTAGCATCCTTTACTCCTCTCAGTTTTGGTTCTCTGCTTTCCGTCTCCTAAAACCTGTTACTTTCCCTTCTTCCGCTTTCTTTGTTTCTGTGGGTTTAAGGCTCTTTTATTCCTTTGATGTAATTTTAGCATGTTTCAGAAAAGAACACAGAGCATGTGTTCATTCTGCCGTTTAACCTGAAGGCTCAGGTCCCCATCTTAGCCCTCTGCCCGTTCCATGCATCCTGTTCCTCTGCTCAGCCCTTTCTTAATGATGGTTCCAGGGCCTCCTGTCTTTGTTGTGACTTCAGTTACCATCCCATTCTTACATTGTCTAAATCCTGCCTCTAGTAAGCCCTGCCTCCTGTTGTTGGCGCCCCACTGCTCACACGGGTGCCATACCATTACATGTGGTGCCTCCCCTGCTAGACTTCTGCCTTGGTGGCCAAGTTCCCGGCTTAACTCCTGATGATGCCTGCTTCACTTGTCCGTGTCCCCTTTCTAGCCTTTCATGAGTCCGCCACACTGTGCTGACCTCTCCACCTGGAGCCCATGCTTCACAGGGAAATGTGATGTCCCGCAGTTTGTGTAAGTTTGCACCTGTGGGCATTTTTCTAGAGAACTATTCTTCACAACATCAAGCCCAGTGCTTGCTACAGTGTGGGTGTTTAGAACGCTTGAACTAACCAGGCATAAATTTTATAACTGTGATGTCTTGGATGGTACCCCACGAAGTAACATTGTTCAAAGCCGGGTATGTTGCGGGTACTTTATTAAATTTATTTCCTAACCGAGGTGAGCATTTGGTCATACATCCTTTTAACATTTTCCAATTTAAATTTTTGTTGTCTTACTAGAAGATATAGGATTGTGGGCCTCAGTTTTCCTTTGTCTTTGTGATAAGAGTGTGTTCACAGTTGTTGCTGGAAGATAACTTTGACGTTCCCTTAGGAACTTCCTCAGCTCACTTCCCAGTGGAGGGTGCTGGGGAGTGCTGTTTGGAAGTTTTTGCCATTCTGTATTTATCAGAAGCTGAGAGAAATGGCATATAGGGGGCTTTTCCAAAGATATGTCATCTATTCATTGTTCAGAAGTGCCATTCTGTCATAGGGCCTTTTAAGAATTTCATGAAATAGGTTCTTATTCCAGGACATAATAATCCTACTGTTATTACTTTAAAAATAGCAAAAAAAAAAAAAAAAAAAAAAAAAAAAAAGCCAGCTCCTATTGCTCACTTATGTATTGGGTATTGTTCTGATCCGGGTGTAGGTATTAGCTTTTATGGGTATGAACTTACTTACTGCTTGCGGCAATTCTGAGGAAGATATTCTCTCTCTCTCTCTCTCTCTCTCTCTCACACACACACACACACACACACACACTTCCTGCCTCCTTTTTTTTTCCTTGTTTTTTTTTTTAACTGTTACTGTTTTTGCATGTGTGGAGCCAACAAACCTAGAGAGGTTAGCCTCACGTCACAGAGCTGGTGAGTGGAAGAGCCAGTATTGGGCCAGGGAGGCTAGAGTCTGAAGCCTTAGCCAGTGTGCTCCGCTCTTTCCCCAGCTCTGAAGACTGTGCATTTTACATACAGTTCGTTCAAGCCCATGTTAGGTTCAGGACCCCTCTGGATACTCTGAGATCCCCCCTGGGTTAAGCAGGCTCGGAGAGCTGACTGTCTGACCAGAACATGTTGGCTGCTGCAGAGACTCACCTGAACTGAACTGCCCTTTGGACCCCAGCAGCAGCAGCCTTAGGGAACCCACGCAGCAGCCTTCCAGAAGGATTGTGTTAGTGCTCCCACTGCTGTAACAGAGTTCCACAAGCTGGGGGCCTAAACCACAGAAGCTTACTCTTCACAGCTCAGGAGGCCATACGTGCAGACTCAGGGTGTCAGCAGGGAGGGTTCTGTCTGAGGGCCGCAAGAGGAGATGCCGTTCCGGCCCTCTCCTCGGCTGGTAGGTGGCCATCCTCTTCTGTCTTACCGCATCGCCTTCCCTCTGGGGGTGCCTCGGTGGCCCAATTTCCCCTTTATGTAAGGACACCAGTCTTACTGGATCAGGGTCCCCCTCTTTCTTAACTAAATACATCTGCAGTGACACTGTTTCCAAATAAGGTCACATTCTGAGACACTCAGGGTTAGGACTTACATACGAATTTGAGGGGGGACAATTCAGCCCGCAGCAGTGGCCCACAGGGAATATTCTGGTCTTTAAATTAAGAATTGTGTTCTACAGAGCAATTAGTTTGCTTTAAAATTTTTTTGAAGCCTGGGACTCATGGGACTGATCATGGTCTGTCTGCACATGGGCTGCATTAAAGCATAGAGCCAAATGTGGCTCCCCTTAGTATATAGGATTTCAAGCCATGTATTTTTTGGCCTTAATTCTTTTTTGGAGCTTTTTATCTAATTCCTCAGCTTCTAATTATGTTAACTTGCAGTACTTATATGTAACCTGATAAGCCACATTAAATTATTTTAGGAACAGTGAGCTGTATAATTAAACCAAGAACTTTATTTTTATTTCTTCTTTTTTTCTATTTTTCCTGGCTATCCTTTTGCTAATTCTCTTCCTGTCCTTTCCCAGGTTGGTCTTAGAGTGCCTTCTAATATTTAAAGTTAGACCTTCCTCGAAGGCTTTATTAAAATGGGAAAGTTTTGGTTTTTGTTCTCGTTTTTGAAGACCTTTTCCTTCCTGTAGGGAAAATCTTTAAGTCTTATTTGTGGGGCCCTTTCCTGGCTCCGTGACTTCGAGCAGAAGAAGCATCAAGAAGAGGCACGTCTCCTTGAAACTGGAACTATCCTCTTAAGTGACGGGACGGAGCAGCCCCCGTCTCTCTCATCCTCCTGCAAAGAGACCCCAGACACCCCGAGGCCTGCGGGAGAGCCTGACTGGGTGACTCAGTTTGTACAGAAGAAAGAAGAAAGGGACCTGGTGGACCGACTGAAGGTAAGCTCTGGGGTGACGGGAGGTGGGAACCATCCAGGAGACAGGGCTTGGCTGGTACTTTGGGGTTGGTTCTGGGAGTTAGTGTGTCCTTTGCCTCCTCGGTGCCTTCTTGAGCCAGTGGTGCTGCGCCCGTGCTGTCTTTTTAAAGCTGATGTCAACAGGCCTCTAGACAGGGTGGATGGTTCCATTCATTACCCACCTGGGAAAGGCGCCTCACCGTGGCCATTGGCAACGCGGTTCCATGGCTGCGAACTCCATTAAGGGAATGAATTTGATTGAGAGTATGTGGCTTTGGGAGGGAGCGTGCAGACCTCCCACAGGGAGGGTCAGGGATGCTGCCGCCCCCTGGAGTGTTGGCCACGTTCGGGAGAGCTGCCCCACTCTGCCCCCGTTGCCGAGGCCTTGGGCTGAGCCCCAGGCTCTTCAAGAAGGGCATGGTTTGGGACTTCCTGCCGGAGTTTCCTTCCTGGCTGCTTTACCCTCCAGGAGGAGCAGGTCCGGAGGAAGAAGCGAGAGGAACGCCTGCAGCAGATCCGGCACAACGCGCAGCTCAAGTATGCCACCAGGCGCGCGGTGAGCGTCTCTGCTGGGGCGGCAGGGGTCCCACTGTGCGGGGCCTTGTGGTGTCGCTCCGGTGGGGGGGTGGCCAGGCCTTCCGTCTTCCGGCCCCGACCCCCGCTGGCTAAGTTCTCATCACCCAGTAGCTGCAGCTTAAGCTGAGCTGTCCATACCGGGGTGTAGACGCCGGTAGGAAAGCGAGGCCCGTGGCGGTGGCGTGTGTGTTGTCCTCAGTGGTAGCCACTCGGAGGCCGACTCGGTGGGGGGGGGCCCGTACTGAGGTTTCTTTCCTACACAGAGACAGGAGGAAGAGGAAATGGAGCGTCTCCTCCGCCTCAGCAGGGAGATGGTAGCAGCGGGAGCAGAGGCCGAGCCACGAGAGCAGCTGGCATGTGGGGAGGAGGAGCTGGTCCTCGCCGAGTATGAGAGCGATGAGGAGAAGGGAGCAGCTAGTGGGTAAGATGGCGCCTCTCCTTCGCCCCCGGCCCAGCCCGGCCCACGTGGGGGCTCCCACGGCGGCAGCTCCTGTGCCCGGAGAGAGGCAGGCTGCTTTGTGCCTCGAGAGGCATCCAGAGGGGTGAATGCCAGCCACCTGCCGCAGCTCTCAGCCAGGCTCCTCGTGAGTGTGCGTCACTGCTGGTGACCGCGGTGGCCAGCCCTTCCCTCCGCCGGCCCTGGCTGCATGTGTATGAACTCTGCTACCCTTGCGAGGTTTGTGTCTCCCCGTCACGCCCGGCACGAGGCTGTGCCTTAGCCGAGGCCACAGGGCCCGGAGGCTGAGGAGCAGGGACTTGCACCCAGCCGGGCCGGCTCCAGGTCACGTGCTGTTTGCTCCCAGGCTGCAGCGTGGGAGCTCGAGGACGGAAACCATCAACGTATCCTTAGCCTGAGTTGTTCTTTCCACCGTCTGGCTTCTGTCTGGGTTTCTGATTTGTGAGCAGTAAGCTGCTGGGTGGAATAGAAGTCACTCAAGATGACAGCGAGGTTATTCGGATGTCGCGCCGCCCCTCGTGGGAGCGCGACTTTTTCATTCATGCTTTAGTGGCACAGATGACCTTTGAGGGTCTGCTCTAGGGCGGCGTGGTTCCCGATGTATGCCGGGCATGCCCCCTGCCCTTGGAGAGCTTGCGCAGGTGGTAACTTCATGAAATGAGCACATTTGCTCATGAGGAAAATGAAACTGGGTGCAGTGGGTAGAGTGTGGGGTCGCATGTCTAGGTGAAGCCAGGAGAGGCCTCTGAGGAGGTGATGAAGGAGTGAGAAAGAGCCATGGGAAGACCTGGTAGGAGAGGTCTAGTTAGAGGCCTGCCGGTGCCCTGGTCTAGTAAGGGGCGCAGGTTTGGTGGGTTTGAGGGACACAGAAAAGGCCCAGGGGCTAAGAGCAAACGAGGAAGAGAGGGAACGAAGAGGCAGTTGTCAGTTTGTTTGGGCCTTGTAGTTCCACCGAGAGGTTTGGTGTCTTTCCCTGTGTCTCGGGTCTGCGGGAGGTTGCAAGCAGGGGAGTGACCTGATCGGGTTTGGGCATTAGGAAGGGTATTAGGTCATTTTTACATCAGCGGCTCTCTCCCAAGGCAGCAGTGCCCCTAGAGGTTATTCCTCTTGGGCTCCTAGCTGGGAAGGGGTGTCTCTTGCTCCTCTAAAGGTGACTCCAGGTCCCATGTGTCCCATATTATCATTGACACTGTGGTTACCGTGTGTGTAGAGTGTAACTGCAGGGTCTGAAACCTTCTGTTGACTCGTGATGGAGAAAACCTTCACAGCCTGTCTGCAGTGCACCTTCTAACTTCACCCAAAGAGCTCAGTGTCGCGGCTGCCCTGACTTCTTTTTGCCCCCCTTGGCTTTATTGAGATATAATAGGGTATAACATTGTGTGAGTTTAAGGTGCATACCATGATGGTTTGATGTGCGTGTGTATTGGAAAATCATCACTATGATGAGGTTACTTAACAAACCTATTTCTTTAAAGATGTGCTCTCCGGGCATCTCTCAAGTACACAGTACGGTCTTGTTAATGATAGTTCTAATGATCTCTACCCTTTGACTACCTTCACCCCACTTCTCAGCCTCTAGCAATCTACTCTCTGTTTCTAGGAGTTTGGTTTTTTTAGATTCCGCACATGAGATGACACAGAATTTGTCCTTCTGTGACTTACATCACTTACCATAATGCTGTCAGCGTTCATCTATATTGTCACAAATGGCAGAATTTCCTTCCTTTTTATGGCTATTTCAGTGTGTGTGTGTGTGTGTGTGTGAGAGAGAGAGAGAGAGAGAGAGAGAGAGAGGCAGAGACATGTTCTTTATTCATTCATGTCAGTGGATACTTTGGTTGTTTTCATTAGTTGCTGCCGTGAACAGGAAGGTACAGGGGTCTCCTTGGGATACGGATTTCGTTTCCTTCAGATATATGCCCAGAAGTGGCTTGCTGGATTATATGCTACTTAATATTTTTAATTTTTGAGGAACGTCCATGCTGTTTTCCAGAGTGGCCGTACCAATTTACGTTCCTGCCCACAGGGCACAGATTTCCTTTTCTCCACGTTCTTGCTGACACTTTTTTTAAAAAAAGATTTATTTATTTATTTGTGTGCCTGTGTGCACCCAAAGGGGGGGTGGGGGGAAGGAGGGAGAAGCAGGCTCCCCGCTGAGCAGGGAGCCCAACATAGGGCTCCATCCCAGGACCCCGGGATCATGACCTGAGCGGAAGGCAGCCCCTTAACCGACTGAGCCACCCAGGCACCCTTTGCCAACACTTATCTTTTTGATTGTAGCCATTCTAGCAGGTGTGAGGTGATAGCTCATTGTGGTTTTGATTTGCGTTTTCTTGGGGGATCAGTGATGTTGAGCATTTTTTCATGCACCTGTTGACCATTTGTATGACTTCGAGAAAATGTCTGTTCAGTTCCTCTGGCCATTTTTAATTGGATTATTTGCATTTTTGCTGTTAAGTTGTAGGAGTTCCTTATATATTTTGGTTATAAGCCCCTTAATCAGATAGGTGGTTCGCACATATTTTCTCCCATTTTTTGGTTCCCGTTCCATTTTGTTGATAGTTTTGCTGTGCAAAAGCTTTTTAGTTTGACATAGTTCCGCTTGTTTATTTTTCCCTTTTTTGCTTAACTTTTGATGTCATATCGAAAAAAATCACCGCGAAGACCAGTGTCATAAAGCTTTTCCTCTATGTTTTCTTCTAGGAGTTTTATGATTTTAGGTCTTACAGTTAAGTCAAGTCTTTAATACACTTTGAGTTAGTTTTTGTGAGCGGTGTAGGATAGGGATTGGGTTCCATTTTGTGCATGTGACTGTTGAGTTTCCCCAGCACCATATTGAAGAGACTGTCTTTTCCTCATTGAGTATTCTTGGCTCCTTTGTCAAATATTACTTTACTTTATATGCATGGGTTTATTTCTGGGCTCTGTTCTGTTCCATTGGTCTCATATGTCTGTTTTTATGCCAGTACCATCCTGCTTTGATTACTGTTTTTATGCCAGTACTGTACTCTTTTGATTATCATACTGTTTAAAATCAGGAAGTGTGATGCCTCCAGCTTTGTTGTTCTTTCTCAAGATTGCTTTGGCTATTTGGGGTCTTTTGTGGTTCCATATGATTTCTAGGATTTTTTTTTTCTATATCTGTTAAAAGTATTTTTGGACTCTTGATACGGGATTGCACTGAATCTATAAATGGGTTTCAGTAGTGTGGACATTTTAGCAACATGAATTTTTCTGACCTCCAAACATGGGACAGTCTGTCGTTCATGTCTTCAGGTTCTTTCATCAAAGTCTTGTAGTTCTGAGTGTGTAAATCTTTACCTCCTAAGAATTTTATTGTTTTTGATGCCATTGTAAATTAGACTGTTTTATTTCTTTCTCGGATAGTTTTGTTAGCATGCAGAAATGGAATTGATTTTTGTGTGTTGATGCAACTTCACTAAATTTGTTCATTAGTCCTAATGGGTTTTTGGTGCTATCTTCAGCTTTTCCTATGTATAATCGTGTCATTTGCGAGCACATAGTTTCACTTCTTCCTTTCCAGTTTGGATGATTTTCTTCCTTTTTCTTGCCTGATTGGTCTGGCTAGGACTTCCTCTGTGTTGCAGAGAAGAGGTGAAAGTGGGCACCTTTGTCTTAGTCTTGTCTTAGTGGAAAAGCTTTTGTTGTTGAGTATGACGTTAGCTGTGGGCTTGTCATAGATGGCCTTGGTTATGTTGAGGTACATTCTTTCTATACCTAATAATGTCAAGAATTTATCATGAACGGATGTTGGATTTTGTCATTTGTTTTTTCTGTGCCTGTTGAGATGATCATGTGACTTTTCTCTATCATTCTCTTGATTGATGTATCACATTTACTGATTTGCGTACGTTGAGCCATCCTTGTATTTCAGGCAGGAATCCCACTTGATCATGGGGCATGGTCCTTTTAATGTGCTGTTGAATTCAGTTGGCTGGTATTTTGTTGAGAATGTTGGAATCTGTATTCATTGGGGATATATACTCGCTTGTAGTTTCCTGTCTTTGTAGGGTCATTATCTGGCTGTGGTTTTGGGGTAATGCTGGCCCCGTAAAATGAGTTTGGGAGTCAGGTTCCTCTTCAGTTTTTTGAAAGAGTTGGAGAAGGTTTGGCATCATTTCTTTAAATATTTGGTAGAATTTGCCAGTGAAATCATCTGGCCCTGGATTTTTCTTTGTTGGTGCCAGAGGCTTGCCCTTAAGCACAGATTCCAGGACCTGGATTAGAACCAAAACTTCTGACCCTGCCCGGGGCTGAGATGGCCAGACCTCTCTACGCATCCCACCTCGGGGAGGTAGGAGCAGCGAGTACTCTGTAAATCCTTTGCCACCTGCTTCCAAGATGACTTGCCCACTCTTGCACGTCTCCTCGAGAGCCCCCCTGGGGACAGGAGAAAGAACTTGAGTGGGGTTTGTGACTATTAGAGAAACCAAGTGCTACTTAGGGCCTGTGCCTGAGCTGTTAATCCTGCAGATTAACTCCTGCAGCTGCCAGTGCCCTGGCATTTGGAGAGACGTGAGCCTCTCTGAGAACACAACCAATTCTTTTTTCTTTTCTTTTTTTTTTTTTAACATTTTATTTATTCATTTGACAGAGGGAGAGGGGGAGAGAGAGAGAGAGAGAGAGAAAGTGAGAGAGCACAAGCAGGGGGAGTGGTGGAGAGGGAGAAGCAGACTCCTCGCCGAGCAGGGAACCTGATGCAGGGCTGGATCCCAGAACTCTGGGGATCATGACCTGAGCTGAAGGCAGATGCTTAACCGACTGAGCCACCCAGCCGCCCCAACCAATTCTGAATATAAAATTTTCGCTCTTCGTTTCTTCACACTTCCAACTTCTTATCTAGATCTGGTTGCGTTTGCTTACTTTGTGGTACGTGATTAAAATCAAGGCCTGTCAGACAAAGCGGACGGAACGATTATTTATTTATTGACCGGAAAAGCAACCCTATAAATAACTCTTCTAATTGCCCAAGGGAGTTAGCATTTCTACCTTAAAAAAATTAATCTGCCAGGTGAACAAAAAGAATCCCAGTGATGGCTCTGTAGGGGGAGTGTATCTGTAAAAGATTTTATGTTTTTTGGGGAGCTTAGACTAATAATGTTGACTAACCATTCAGCCTTGTAACGCAGGCTTGACCTCCCTCCCAGTCCCTCAGTGCACGTGGGCTCTTCATTCATTGCTGGGAAGGGTGAGGTGCCAAGGAGAGAAGAGGTTTGTCTGGTTCTGGGTGATAGCATCTTTTAGTCAGTCAGTCAGTCGTGACTTCCCTCAGGAAATGTGCATGGAGTTCCTGCTATGTTTCAAGGCCTGGGTCGGACCCCCAGCCCTCATAGAAGCAAGACACCCCCGAGTCCTGCCTGTGGACGTGAGTCTGGAGGGGTGGACAGACCAAGAGTGGGTGATTTTGAATGAGATGGGTGTTGCAAAGAACAGGTGCAGGGGGCCGCAGCAGTGTGTCGAGGAGCAGCCAAGCCTCTAGGGGAGGTTGAGGCAGGCTGTCCAGAGGTGGCAGTGTTTATGTGGGCATCTCAAGGTTGACAGAGTTGGCTAGGTAAAAGAGGAAGTGAGGGGAGAGCACCTTCCAGGCAAAGAGGACAGCATGTCCAAGGCTCTGAGGTGGTAAAGAGCAAAGTTCTGTGGGGAGCTGAGAGAACTCCAGTTTGCTGGAAGGTGGACGGTGAGGACAGAGTAGGCTTTGATGATGGACAGAGTCAGACACTGAGCCTGGGTTTTGGCAATACTGTGCCCCTTTCTCCTTTCCTCATGAGTGGCAGTGGGAGGGTGGGGTTGGTGTTAGCCGGTGCGTCTCCCTGAGCGAGTGAGCAAGCTGGCAAGCACTTGCTTTGGTGGAACTTTGTTGCTGGGATGTGTCTGTCCCTCTGGCTCAGAGCTCCAGCCTCTGCTCTGCTGGCCTCTGGTGACAGCAACTACATCTTACTGGTTTAGGTCCAGGGCTGGTTGCTGGCCCACAGTAGAGGCTCAGTAAGTGTGTTTTTAGTTGACCCGAGTTCTCTGAGTTTCTGTGTTGTTTTTTTCCCTCAGAGTAGATGAGGATGAGGCTGACCCAGAGGAAGAACATGTAACTAAGGTAAGACATCGTGTCCTGGGTACTCTGGGATTGGTCCTGAGTCCAGGGCTCTGTGTCCCGTCCCCCACCCCCCCGCAGCCGCTGCTTCTCACTTTCTCAGACAAAGAGCCTCTGGCCTCCTGACTCTGGGGTTCCAGACCCAGACCTCAGTGTTGAGGGGCTCACTTGGCAGGCCCGTGGACCGGTGGTGTTTGTCTGTGGGACTGGTGGGAGGTGGGGGCAGGCCAGAGCACGAGCACCTTGCCCTTTGGTTCCCTCTTCTCTTGTTTGTGTCTTCATTGGCATGGCGTGCTATGAGGTATGTAGGGTTCTGACACCTGTCATGTTTAAAAACATTTGGTTTCATTTGTGTCAGTCTTTTTTTTCTCTGTTGAAAGTAGATATTTTCCTCCTATTTCTCTTCTCCTCTTCTTGCTTTTCTCAGTCTCAGAAGAGCATAGAGTACAGCTCAGCTCCCCCTGCCCTACTGCGAGTCTGGCCCCCAAACCCTTTGGGAGGTGTGCGTGGACAGCCCACCCCCAACATGCTCCCCAGAATCTAATCTGAGAACCACAGCTCAGGGAGGCAGCCTGTCCTAAGATGACCAAGCCCTGTGAAGTGGCTGGCTTCACGGCTGAGCAGGACTGACGGGAGGAGCTCCATGTTGTGGGTATTCTTGTAAATTCTGGAGCTGAGGGGGAGGTGGGGACTGCCTCGGCCCTGCGTTAGCTGAGCCCTGCTGTGGGACAGAGTCCTGTTGCTTTAGGCTTGTGTGTTTGTGGCCATTCTCCCCAGTCCCTCAGCCTACTAGGCCACGCGTTCCTTGATGTGCAGAGAATGTTTGGAGATGGTGTAGATTCTTCTTTGAAATCCCCTGCTTCCCCTCGGAACAGATTTACTACTGCAGTCGGACACACTCCCAGCTGGCTCAGTTTGTGCATGAGGTACAGAGGAGCCCCTTTGGCAAGGACACCCGGCTTGTCTCCCTCGGCTCTCGGCAGGTACGCAGAGGCATTGCGCCTTGGCCTGGGTGCCATCCTCCTCCCTCTCCTGGGCCTTCGTCTTCTTCTTCCAGGCGTGGAAGGATGGTGGGTCCAGGGCAGGCCGTGCAATGGGAGGACCGGCCTCTCCTGGTTGTTGGCTGGGCTGGGGAGGCCCCAGAGGGTTGCTGTATATCATGTAGCCATTGCTATGGCTCTTTCTCCTCTGTCTTCTAGAATCTCTGTATAAACGAAGATGTGAAAACCCTGAGTTCTGCGCAGCTTATCAATGACCGCTGCATGGAGATGCAGAGAAGCAAACATGGTAGCCCCCAGCCCTGGAGCTGTGTGGAGAGCCTCTGGGGTGCCTTGTGTAGCCTGGGGCCGTACTGAGAAGGGGGGGCAGGCTGCAAGTGGACCAGGGACGTGGGAGATAGACAGTGACAGCTGGCACCTTCCTAAAGATCGTCTCCTTGGGAAAAGGCGTTTTGCTTTTTGGTTCAGTGTCTAGTCCAGAGCCCTGGCTCTGAGGTGAGTTTAGTGGCTTTTCCTAGAGAACACAGAGTTAAATGCCAGAATGGTAGGACCATCCTAAGCAGTACTGGGAAGGGTTTGTTAGACCCTGCCCCATGGAATTGGGTCTTGGCGTTGTAGACCCACTGCTGGCCCCATGGACAGGTGTCATTCCTTGTGCCTTTGCCCCCTCAGAGAAGAACAGAGCTGAGGAAGAGAAGCCCAAGAGGAGAAGGCAAGAGCACCGGGCCGCCTGCCCTTTCTATAGCTATGAGCAGCTGCATCTCCTCCGAGACCAGGTCCTGGTGGGGGTGAAGGACATTGAGCAGTTGGTGGCGCTGGGGAAGGAGGCTCGGGCCTGTCCCTATTACGGGAGCCGGTTTGCCATTCCAGCAGCCCAGGTAAAGACCCTGGAGGGTTGGGCAGTAACTCTTGGCTCTAACTGTGGCCTTAGCCGTGAGGGATTTCCTCATTCTTCTTAATTCAGGAGGATGTCCCTGGCTGTGTTTGGACTGACCACACCGCACCCCGGTGACCTATCACCCCCTCTGTTCTAGTGCATGGGGCGGGGGCAGCCCCGGGTCCCCTGTGGCTCTGGGTTGCAGAAATAGTTGGCCTTACTGGGGACAGCAGATAAGAACTGGGAAGGGGTGTGCAGTCCTAGAGAAACCAGAGTCTTGGGGTGCAGGGCAGTGGGAAGCTGAGAGGATTCAGTCAGGGTGCTATGGAACAGAAGTGTGTTTCCAAATGGCCTTTCAGACAAACCGTCCTGACGTAGGCACCTACCTGCCAGTGTGGGTGAAGACTGTCTTCTCTAAATTTGCCATGTTGGGGCTCACCTTTACATACAGAGAAAAACTGCCAATTTGACAGATCAAAAATATTGTTATTTGGTATGATTTTACTGTCTTCATGCTACTGCTTAATTCGAGTGACTTTTGGAAATAGGGTTTCATTTGTGGAGAATTCCATACAAGCAGGAAAGATTAGGTAGGCTTTCAGAGATTCAGGGAACAGTGTTAGTAATGATTTTACAGGGCAGTTAAATGCTTGTTAGTATACTACCCGGAACTATGTTGCATGGGTGCTCAGAGGGAGGTTCTGGAACCTTCCCAGCCCCCACCATTGTTGCATGCCCTTCCTGGGGTCTGTCTGCACGTTGTAAGATCAGTGCCATAGATACCTGTGTGCAGAATAATAAGATGTCCTGAGATTTTCATGATCTTGACTTTTTGAGACACTTGTTGCCTCATTTTTGCTCCATAGTATCCCACCGAGAAAGCAAAGGCAGGTATTACCCATACGTACACATGAGAACACAGGCCCAGAAAGGCTAAGTAATTTATCTGTTTTCTCACAGTAGGTGAGTAATGGAGGCAGGATTAAAGCTGGGCCTTTAAGTTTCCAGTTTTCTGGCGTTTCACCTAATCAGTACTCTTTTAACTGGAAAATCGTCCTCACAAGTAGCACCTAAAAATTTATGGAATGCTTTTATTTTTGTTGCCCTGACTTCCAGCCCTTAGCCCTCATTTGAGATAGAGTTTATCAAGTCCATTTTGCAGATGAAGAAACTGAAACTCAACGAGGTTAAGTGACTTCCGGGGATTCACACAGCTGGGAAGCAGTAGCTCCAGGACCAGAACGCAGGGCTACCTTCTAGTACACCCGGGGTGTGCATTGTGTTTTGAGGAACCTCAGGGGTTCCACACTCCTCTCTGCTCCCCTCTCCCCACCCCCACTCTTTGTTCGGTCAGAATCAGACTGGTTCCAGTTTTGTCTGTTTCGTGTATGATGTTCCACAGAAAACTTGAGGCAAGGATCTGTTGCTAAAAGCACAGTACCATGCTATAGCTGTCCCTACGCACGTCCTGGGTGGCAACTAAAACCGTTCGCACCAGGCACTTAGAGTAGGTGGGGCACACCTGCCGGAGCGGGGCGCCCCCCAGCTGCTCAGGCGGCCGGCCCTCCCCCCAGCTCGTGGTGCTGCCCTACCAGATGCTGCTGCATGCGGCCACCCGCCAGGCCGCGGGCATCCGGCTGCAGGGCCAGGTGGTGCTCATCGACGAGGCGCACAACCTGATCGACACCATCACGAGTATTCACAGTGCGGAGGTCAGCGGTGCCCAGGTGGGTTGGCCTCTCCCTTCTTGGGTCAGGGCCTGCCGTGGGGTAGAGGGATGCGGAGGGGTGCGGAGGGAAGTGGATCATTTCTCTAAGCCCTGGAATTGGTCTGGCAGTGGCTTGGGGGAGGGTGCCCTGAGTTGAGGCAGTGGCATTGTCGGGGCCTGACTGGCTTTCCAGCAGATCGTAGAGCTACGGGGACCCGGCTCAGGCGAGGTGGCTCAGAGTCCGTCCAGCCCAGGGTGCTAATACCTAGTTCTCTGTAAGCCAGGATGATAGGGTGAGGGAAGCAGGGGTCCTCAAGTAGGTGGCCATTGTTAGCCTTGCTTGGAGGGGTGTGCAGGGTTTCTGAGAGCCACTGTTGATAGATTATCTTTTCCACGCTGTGCAGTGTGTGCAGTATTATGAGTTTTCACACTGCCTGCACGTGGGCTGGCGTCCCTAGTTAACATTGAGAACTCTGAGATTCTGGGGGGCTTTTTGTTTTGTTTTGTTTTTTGTTTTTTTTTTTTTAAAGATTTTATTTATTTATTTGACAGAGATAGAGACAGCCAGCGAGAGAGGGAACACAAGCAGGGGGAGTGGGAGAGGAAGAAGCAGGCTCATAGCAGAGGAGCCTGATGTGGGGGCTCGATCCCATAACGCTGGGACCACGCCCTGAGCCGAAGGCAGACGCTTAACCGCTGTGCCACCCAGGCGCCCCTCTGGGGGGCTTTAAGCAGGGTGCGGAAGGTCACAGAGCTCATGAGTGTTGGTGGAGCTGGGACTTGACCACTGGTTTCTGACCTTGAAGCCCATGTGGCATCCCACCACTTTTTTTTTTTCTTTAAAGATTTTATTATTTTGGGGGGAGAGAGAGAGGGTGCATGCACATGAGTGGGGGGGTAGGGGGGAGGGACAGAGGGAGAGAGAGAAGCAGGCTCCCCACTGAGCAAGGAGCCTGATGCGGGACTTGATCCCAGGACCCTGAGATCATGACTTGAGCTGAAGTCAGACACTTAACTGACTGAGCCACCCAGGCGCCCCTACCACTTCTACCGACCAGTGCCTGGGCTGACCTTAGACCAGGGTGTAATGGTTACCTTGAACCACCTCTCTGCTTAGTGGAAAACACGTCTGCCCAACCCAGTAAAACCTAGCAGGGAGATTCTTTACCTGAGAGATTCAGCCTCTTGATTTGTTCCCTGACCCAGTGCGGATTCTGCGGCAGAACTCCCTTCCTTTGCCTTTCAGCTCCCAGTAGCCTCAAGGCCTTTTGTCTGTACCCAGGCCTACTCTGTTTACCTGCTTCCCATGTGGCCTGGCTGGCATTTTCTAGGCATAATCTAAGATGTCATTGGCACAGCTCTTGGCTGCTTGTTCAGAGCCTGGGCCGCCCTCACACCCACTCTCTGTTCTCTTCAGCTCTGCCAGGCCCATTCCCAGTTGCTCCAGTATATGGAACGATATGGGTAAGACACTGCCTCCTGAGGGGGAAGGGAAAATCCTGCTCAGGCTCTGAGAGAAAGCAGTGGGGTCTCTATCTCTGGCGGGGGCCCTGCGCCAGAGAGACCAGCGACCTGTTCCCCTCCTGGTCATGGTGGTGTGTACCCCACACGGGCGGAGGATGCTCGGGACGTGACAACTGGCCGTGAAGGCCTTGAGCCGCGGCGAGCCTTCTTTTCTGGGGGCTTATTTGTTGTTGGTGGCCTGCTTCGAAAGATACTAGAGAGCAAGGCCTCAGCTTGAGGCGCTTGGAAGGGGAGTTGCTTGTGGAGTGCTACCACTTGGTGTCCGTTGGTGTCTCCTTAGGAAGCGTCTGAAGGCCAAGAACTTGATGTACGTCAAGCAGATCCTGTATCTGTTGGAGAAGTTTGTGACTGTGTTGGGTGGTAAGGAGCGTCGTGCCCACCCTGGCCCCTGGCCCGCTAAGCTTCCTGCGGTGCATTCCCTGGGTGCCAGTCAGGACACCTGGGTTTTCTGCGTCCTCAAGAATTGTCTTGGCCATTGATGTAGAAGATTCTTATTTTTGTAGCTCCGTTGAATTGTCCGACCTTAGATCCTCTTTTAGAGTCCTAGTTTATTTCCGCTGTCCTGAGTCCTTTTTATTTTGCCAGACCCTACTCTCCAGGTAATAATAACAACATAGTTTAGTAGGACTACGTGAAGTCACTTTGGAGCGTGCCTTTGAGGAAAGAAAGAAGCGCAGGCATGTTCACCCTTGTTGGCAGATGAGTAAACTAGAGCTCAGAGCAGGGATGGGACCTGCCTCTGCCTCATGAACCTGGTAGGAGGCACTCTTGTGGCCGGGTCCCATGCAGCACAATTCTGTCACCAACCCTTTCCTTTGCTACATGGCTTTACTCCTGAAGGCTTACATACAAGCTGAAGCTCCAGGAAGCCAGGGAGCATTTTGCAGGAGGGATTTTGTTGAATGCTGGTGTTCTTCCCTTCCATCTCTACTTTGCCCCTGGGCATCTCCTTGCGTCTGCATAAAGTGGGGTGGTCACTGGGTCCCGGCCTCCTTGGAGGAGGTGTGAGAAGAATGAAATCCACAAGGCTTTGGGCTCCACGTGCAAATGTGGATCAGATTTTGAGGCTCCCTAGAGCCTGCTGTCCTCTCAGTGGGGTTTTTGGGTGCTTATAAATGGCAAAAAACCTTTCAAATATGAATGCTGTCTTTTTTGAGGAGTACAGTGTTCAGTGTGAGAAGCTGGGGGTCAGAGAATCACCATCTTGACCTGCTTGAATTCTGTGTTTTAGGGAACATTAAGCAAAATCCCAACACACAGAGCCTTTCGCAGACAGGTAAGAGGACTGTCTTCAGAGGCCCAGAGCTTCTCCGAGCCGGTTCTGAGGTCACCTCTGGGACCGTGGTCTTCAGAGTAAGGATTCCAAGACACTTTGTTTACCCTAGGGACGGAGCTCAAGACCATCAATGACTTCCTCTTTGAGAGCCAGATTGACAACATCAATCTGTTCAAGGTAGAGATTTTCACTTTTTTGTGTCCGCACATCCAGTTTCCTTCTCTTTATTACCACCTGTGAGCAGAACACTGTGTGAAGACGGAGGAATAAAAAGGAAATTTCTTCTGTCCTCAAGCAGTCTAGAAGTCTGAGGACCTACAGCATAGATGTTTGTAATTACTTGACCCTTAAAGCATTGCATCAGCAAGAAAAAAAAATAAATCTTCAGTCCAGGGTTGAAGGGTCCTAGGGATTGGTAAGAAAAGGTGCCTTTCATTTTCCCAAATAAGCACAAATAGAAATTCCCAGATCCTTTGCCTTGTTCCATCTTCCTTCCGGCACAGTCTCTGCCCTGGGCTTCTGGTCCGGGCAGGGGGTTAACATCGGGAGCGTGGTCCTGCTGTTCGGCTGAGGGGGCTGCGAACTAGCTCCCCTCCCCCCAGTCTGGCCTTGGGCTTGAGTGCAGCCTGCGCTGGTAGCTCGCTCCGGGCCCGCTGTGCAGGCTCCTGCCACCATCTCTGGACTCGCGACTCAGGGATTCTAAGTGACTAATAATACAGGGCACTTACTGTGTCCAAGGCAGCGCACCAGGTTCTGTGACTCCGGGGGGGATGTACCATCACCATTCAAAAGCAGAGGGACCGAGGCTGGGAGACGTTACCCCAGGAGGGACAGGCACAGGTCACGTGCAAGTGAGCAAATGGTGCCTGGCGTGTGAGGCCTGGACTCCTGACCCTGTCGCTCTCCCTCCTGCCTTCCCACATGTCTTCACACACCTCCAACTTACCCGTGTTGGTCCCGGCACTGCCATGACCCCATCAGACAGGCTGGCAATCTGAGGCCTTCTTGATTCCTTTTTTCTTCCGTTGGGTCCCGCATCCAAACAGTTGGGCTGGGCCGCAGAGCCGGAAACAGCTCTTCCGTGGCCTTTCCGTTCCCGCGGCTGCTACGTCAGGGCAGGCTGTCCTGCTGCCTTCTCCCTGCTGTCCCTCCCTCTCCCTTCTGATGTCTCTCCTGCACTGCAGTCTAGTGGAGCTCCACTGAAAGATCGTGCTCTTTTTAGAAATCTTCAAAGGCTTCAGCTCCCTGTCATCCTTCCCAGGCTACACGTAGTGTACGCTCCAGACATCCCTGAACAAGCCCCAGGCTTTACCTCCTTCGTGCCTTTGCTCATATAGGTTTTTTAAAATTCTTAATCTTTCAAGGTTCAGCTTAGGTGCCATCCCATTGAAGGAGAACAGAGGGGACTGGCTGTGACCAAGTACCTTTAGGGAGGGTCGGAGCCGTGCACGCGCGTTTGTCGGGGGAGAGCGCCGCGCTGTGTGTGGGAGCGGCAGGAGAGGCGTGAGCCCAGAGGAGGGTGGCATGCTTGGCTGCAAGGCGGCCGTGGGTGCTTTGGGAGGTGGCAGGGGGTCGCGTGCCCTGGGCTTTGGGAAGGCGGCGGTCCCCCCCCAGCTGACTGCCGCACGCGCCTGAGGCGGGTTTGCTCTCGCAGGTGCGGCGCTACTGGGAGAAGAGCATGATCAGCAGAAAGGTGCGCCCGCCCCCCCGGGTCCGGCAGGGTCCGCGGCGCCCCAGGGCCACCCCCCGCCCTTCAGACACTCCAGTCACCTCTGCCCCCTTCTCCTTCCTGTAACGCTGCTTGCCGGGTGGGGCGGGGGTACCAGAGGCCTCGTCGTGGTGGGGGGTGAGTTGCGGTCTTTCTGGGGAGCGACAACCTCCCTCTGGCTCCCACTGCTGCACCTTCATCCCCCGTGTGCTCTTACCCCGTTGCAGCTCTTCGGCTTCACGGAAAGGTACGGCACCGTCCTCGCAGCCTCCAGGGAGCAGCCCAGACTGGCTGGGTTTCAGCACTTCCTGCAGAGCCTGCAGCCTGCAGTGACCAAGAGTGAGTCAGGAGGTGGGAGACTGGGCTGCGGGCGGGGGACAGGGGTCCATCCCTCACGCCTGGACTCCACTCCCTCGGAGAATGGCTTTAACCTCGCTGCAGGGGGCCCTCCCGCCTCCTCTGTGGTCCCAGACCCTCTTCCTTCTGCTCTGCGCAGCTCCCGTGACCCCTGTGGAGGAAGGCGAGGCCGGGGTGCCACGGCTGGCTTCACCACTGATGCACATCGAATCATTCCTAGCAGCCCTCACCACTGCCAACCAGGATGGCAGGGTCATCCTGAGCCGCCAAGGTAATCCCAGGGAGGGGCTGGCACGGAGCTGTGAAGCCAGAGCATGAAAAGACTCGACCCTGGCACCTTCCTGGACTAGGGTCAGGAAACAAGGTGGTGGTGACTGGTCTCCTGTGGCCTGGGCGGGGTGGTGGAAGTGTGGTGAGGAGGGGTGTCTTAGGCCAGGCTGTGAGAGAAGCCGTGTAATCTAGTGGTTATAGTTAGGTGGGTTTTGGTTTGAGTCTCGATTCCATCACCTCCAAGCTGTGTTTCTCTGTCTCTCTGAAGATCAATGTGCAAAGGGACATGATCGCGCTATCTACTTCAGGTTGTCCTCGAGATTAAATGGGATCTAATGAAAAAGGAGAGTGGTATCTTGTGGCTCCTATGTAGACACAGCCTCAGACTCATGGAAGTCTCTGTTGGGCCTACAGCCTGCGCCCTGCTCCACGAAGCCGTCTCTGTCTTTTTTTTCAGGAAGTCTTAGTCAGAGTAGCCTCAAATTCTTGCTCCTGAATCCAGCTGTGCACTTCGCCCAGGTGGTGAAGGAATGCCGGGCTGTGGTCATCGCGGGGGGCACCATGCAGCCGGTAAGGGAACCAAAGCCAGCCTCTTGTGCCCCAGTGTTGGGATGGGACAGGACGGGGGCAAGGTGCACCGTCAGGCCTCTTCCTGTCCAGTGGGCCCCCAAACCAGAAAGGGGTTTGAGCAGGCCGAGCAGTGTCCACCAGGTGGCATTGCTGTACTGGCTCATGGGCAGTGAAGGGGGTGAGGTTGGGGGGGCACTGCTGCTGATTGGTGCTTCTGGAGCCACAGGACCACACTTCTCCCAAAGACAGCTGTTCTGGAATTGCAGGCCCCATTAGGTGCCTTAGTGCCATTCCTTTCTTAGACCCACCGTAGATGCCACCTTCATAGGCCCGCGCACACACACACACACGCGCACACACACACGTGCACACACACAGAGAAAGTAGTATGCTTTCATTGTAGAAAGCAGAGACCAGCAAAAGCAGGAAAAAAAGTAGATCGTAATTCCACCAGCAAAAGATTTATTTTAGTGTGCATCGTTACAGCAGTCATTGTGTGCATGATTTTTACAAACATCCATGCATATTTTAAAAACAAAAATCTCTATCTTTACATGCTGTTGCTACGATTTAGTTTTTTCATTCAGCAACAAAATGTCATAAACATTTTTCCTTGTCGGTAGTGCGCATTTATTCCAGCACGTTCTGGCTCTGCTCTACTACGTGACTCTGTAATATGTTGTAGACCCATTCTTCTTTGGTTAGGTATTCAGGTGATTTGCAGTATTTCTGTTTTAAGCAACACAGGGGCACGTAGAACCATTTCTGTCCTCAAGGTATGCCTGGCACAGGACTGAGCCGGTGGAAGGCTCCTCGGCACGCTGGTCCCTCTCCTCAGCCACCAGAACCACCCCTGTTGCTTTAGTTTTCCATTTTTCTTTCTTTCGTATAGACTTGTAGATTTTTGTTCACATATTAAAATCGTTTCTGGTCATTGCTACTTCTGATGCTCAGGTGTCTCAGACTCAGCCCCTTAGAGCCCCACGCACTGCCCTTGGTCCTTGACAAGACCCCCTTAGCCTTGGGATGCTGTCTTGCTTTTTGGCATCATGGAATGCAGAATGTCCCAGGCCACGTTATACTTTCTTTGCCCCAGATCTGGAATCCTTCATTTCTCCAAGATAACCTGGCTGCTTTATTTGGGGATCGGTGTGTGGAAACCAACATCTGGGTGCTGGGGTGTTTGTTGTGCTCCTGGATTATAATTGCTTTTAGGCCTTCTGCTCACAGACCGGGAAGATGGTTTTAAAAAATCCTGAGTCCATATTGATATTTCGAAATGAAAATCAGTGAATTTATTTGACCTTACACTGCATCTCTTTTCTCTTGAGCTGAACGTTTGGTTTCTTATTACATTTTCTCTATCTTATTACTTATTTGCACTATCCCACAATATACTGCAAATACTTTCATGTACTGCCAGTATTATTCTAACTGCGAACTGCTGCTTGAAATTTCATTTTTTTGCATTTACTTTTTGTCCTTAGAGTATATCCTGCTAAGGGTGTGTGGTCACTAAGGATATGAAGTCACTTGAAGTCAGGCTTTTCTTTGTGTGCTTCTGTTGTGAATGCAATAGACAGGCTCTCTTTGTTGCCATCTGTTTTCAGTTTTAGAGTTTGCTTTTTTATTTTTGATTTAATTATGTTTTTAAAATATGTGAACACCTATATGGTTCAGAAGTCAAGTGTCTGGAAAGAGCCTTCAGAAAGTCCCACTTCCGTCCGTCTCCAAGCTGCTCTCCGTGCCCAGAGGCAATCATTTTTATGACTGCTGGTCTGTCCTTGCACAGTTCTGTTGCATTTTTCTCCAAAACTAAAGCAAATATATGTACTTACTTTTCTCCTTTCCTTATTCCTTATATCAAAGGCCACTTCGCCAGTGTTCAATCACCAGTGTGCCGTGGTGCTCACACTGTTCGGCAGCCAGTGCGGTGTGGGTCCCGCCTGCTGGCCGTGGCGCTCTCAGCCAGGAGGGTGCGGCAAGTGCATTCACCGGGCTGTCCTGAAGGCCGGTCGTGCGCTCACAGATCCCTGCGCACGTGTTGGCTTGTGGAGCTGTTATCTTCAGGGGACACTCCTGGGTAGGGGGACTGCCAGGCTAAAAAGTAAAAATATGTCCAGTTCCCCTCCAGCGGGTGTTCTTCTGTCTCCCACCAGCGGTGGGTGAGTGCCTGTTTCTCCACACAGGTCACACTTGGATTTTTCTAATTCAGTAGGTGAAAACCCTGGAGTGCTTTAAAATTGCAAATGCATATGTCCCTTTACATTCCTCCCCTCCCCTCGCCCCAGAGGTTCTTCTCCAGTAGTTGAGGCTGGGGCCTGGGCATGCGGGTTTTGCCTTGAATTCCCACAGGTGGTCTTGTTGCGTAGCCAGGGGTGAGAAGCACTGTCCCCAGTTTACCAGATTTCCTTTGCTAGTCCCACAGTCTCACTGAGACTGTCAACGCTGGGTATCATTAATTTTTTATTTTTGCCAATTTGTTATCTGCCTTACTCTTTACTTCTCTGTTCTTATGTACCTACTGCCTCCCAGCCGAGACTTTTGTCTTCCTGAAGTGCGGCCCTCCCTCCCTGCCAAGGCCCCCTGCCCGCTGAGGCCTGCAATCCCCCCCCCTCCGCCCGGGGCATCACAGAGCCCTGCCCTTGTGGTCTGCAGGTGTCTGACTTCCGGGAGCAGCTGCTGGCCTGTGCTGGGGTGGAAGCCGAGCGAGTGGTGGAGTTTTCCTGTGGTGAGAATCCATGTCCGGGCTGGAATGGGCCACGTGTCGCACTCCGGCCCCTTGTTGTCACGGTTTGACCCTGTGCTCTTACCAGGCCCAAGGGGCTGAGGAGACCATGAGGCGGGAGCACCATGCTTTGCCAGCTCTCACGTGAACTCACTGTCTCTGTGCTCCCGCACTGTGTTCTCTGCCTCCATGGAGAGGGCCGAGTACCGCCCTCTTGTGCTGTGGAAGCAGGCGGCCAGGCGAGCGTGGGAATTGCTCTCCTGGCATGGAAGACAGGGTTGGGGAATGCTCTTTCCAGACTCTCCCTTACAGAATTGTCAGCACCTCGTTTTCAGGCCCTCCCCGGGTCTCCGCAGGTCATGTGATCCCTCCAGAAAATATCTTACCCCTCGTCATCTGCAGCGGGCCCTCCAGCCAGCAGCTGGAGTTCACGTACCAGAAGAGAGAGCTGCCACAGATGGTTAGTACCAGCCCGCCTTACCACAGCCTTGCCCCGGGGGTTTGCCAGGCACCCTGGCCAATGCTTAGTGTTGCAGTGTTGGGGAGATGAGTGCTGGGGTCTTCCACCACGGAGCTGGCACAGGCTGGATCGTGTCCCACCTGGATGCTCTTCGGGAGCTCTGAGCTTCCCCCTGCCCTTACCCCTTAGACTGTTAAGTACGTTTTCTTAGAACCTCGAGGCCTCCCTTGAGGATGAACCTAATGAGAAAGCCGCTCGTTTCCTTTGGTTCTTTTGCCATCTGGTTATGTCAGTCCCTGCCCTGGGCAGGGATGCGGGGCTTGGGGGCCTGTTGTGAGAGGCGCACGTGGGGTTTTCAGTGTCCGATTTGTCGTAGATGGTGCTTAGTCCCCAGTGGCCCACCGGGCATTGGGAGTTGGAGCAGGGAGGCCTCGGCGGCTTGCCAGCAGCAGGTTTTAGCTCTGGTGCGCTAGCATCGTGATGTGTGTGGTAGAGAGGGCGGCACCTTCCCATCTCTGATTCCTACCCAGGGGGCCTTTTAGGCCACAGGTCTCCCGCATGAGTGCAGTCACCCTGGGATCTCTCTACTTGGTTTTGAGTCTCAAAGTCAGGAAGCACTGTTTGGCTATGGCTCCAGGGAGGGCTCTCTGTCTTCCTTCCTTATTAGATGGATGAGACTGGCCGCATTCTCTGTAACCTGTGCACTGTGGTCCCTGGAGGGGTGGTCTGTTTCTTCCCCTCCTATGAGTACCAACGCCAGGTGTATGCCCACTGGGATAAGAGTGGTCTGCTGGCCCGCCTGGCTGTCAGGAAAAAGGTGAGTGACCTCTCAGCTGGAACTCCCACTTATGAGGACAGTGGCACCCAGAGTTCCTGCTAGGATTTCTCATGCATGTCAGATCAGATTAGGCCTTGTGTCTGGGCTTCTGCTAGCTCCTTACCCCCACCTCTTGTAACCGCTGATCACCTTGGGAGGATTTCCCTGGAGCCCCTTATCCTGGGGGCTTCTCCACTTCCCAGTCTGGAAAACAAGGCCAAGAGCATACCTGGGACCCAGGCGTTCTGAAACCCTTTTCTGGAAGACATTGTCTGTTTTCCTTCAGATATTTCAGGAACCCAAGAGAGCAAACCAGGTGGAGCAGGTGCTGATGGAGTATTCCAGGTGCATTAAGGTGAGAAGTTTAACTTGGGCCTTGGGTCCAGGGAACACCTGGCAGCTGCCAGTATTTTGGGTGGCATCCAGGCTTTGGCTCCATAACCGGGCTGGTGTCTCCTGCAGTGCTGTGGCCAGGCGGGAGGCACAGTGACAGGTGCTCTGCTCCTCTCTGTGGTTGGAGGAAAGATGAGCGAAGGTATTAACTTCTCCGACAACCTCGGCCGGTAAGTTCTGGGCCTCTCATCTCCCAGGCTTCGCCGCTGATCACCTCTCACTCCAAACAGCTGGGTCCCTGTCTGCAAGCTGATGCCGTCAGACTGCACCCCTGGCTGACTGCTTGGGTCACTCAGCTGTGTGGGGAGGTAGTTTGGCTCTTTGGTGCCTGGTGGAAATTAGGCAGAGTGTAATTTTGTCAGGACTCCGTTCATGTGTCCTGCACCAGGTCTCGGCTGAGCATACCTGCTCCAGGTGGGGAGGGGGAGAGGTAGAGGCAGCAAGCACAACTTGAGGGGGCTGAAGGAGCGCTGGATGTAGCAGTCAACGTGAGGGTGAGGACTGAGTCCTTCATCCTGGCCCTGGCAAACGCGCCGGGGGCTTGACTGACCCCATGCCATGGGCTCATGTTTCCTCTGCCCTAGGTGTGTGGTTATGGTAGGCATGCCCTACCCCAACATCAAGTCTCCAGAGCTACAAGAGAAGATGGCCTACCTGGATCAGACCCTAGTGAGTACCTCCAGTGTCGAGAGGGTGGGAGGAGACGGCTGGGGAGAAGATGCTGCCACCTCGGGCTGCGATACCAGGGCCGCACTGCTGTGACTTCCCCACTGCCCACTGATGCCTGCCAGTGTTTCCCGTCCACTCCAGGGGATGGGATGCACCGCTTACCTCTGGAGCCGCTCTGCGATCTCTGTTGTGGCCGCTGCTGGTGTGCCTATGACGCCTGCTGCTTTTGCTGCCATGTTGAGCAGTATCATTTTCTCAGAACGCTAAGCGGGGAGGGGCAAGAAAATGCTGACAGCTGCTCTCCTCTGCCCTCCCCAGCCCAGAGGCCCCGGTCAGCCGCCACCAGGGAAGGCTTTGGTGGAGAATCTGTGTATGAAGGCTGTCAACCAATCTATAGGTGGGCCTGGGACTGTTCTGGCTCTTGGGATGCATGGCGGGAGAATGAGGTGACAAGGAGGGGTTTTCCTTCTCTGAGGAAGGAGGGAACATGATAGAAATGGACTGTGGGGGAGGCTGGTTTAACTAAGAGCCCCAACCTCTGTCCCCATCTAGGCAGGGCCATTAGGCACCAGAAGGATTTTGCCAGCATAGTGCTTCTGGATCAGCGGTATGCCCGCCCATCTATCCTGGGAAAGCTGCCAGCCTGGATCCGAGACCGTGTGGAGGTCAAAGCCACCTTTGGTCTTGCCTTTGCTGCTATGAGGAAGGTCAGTCCTGCCTTTCCCTCCCCTCTGAGAGCTCCCCCACCACCACCGAGATCTCGTGCCTCATTGCTTTGCCCTGTCTCCCCAGTTCCATCGTGAGAAGTCTGGACTCCCTTCCTGATGGCTGGCGCACCACTGGCTGGGTACCAGGCTCTTCCTTCATGCTGCCCACTTGAAATGTTTGTCTCGGGCCTGCTCCGCGGGGATCCAGCCTGAGACGGTGAAACCCAGCTGGAGACCAGACCAGCCCCTTTCTGGAATCAGTGGGCTGCCAGGACCAGGTTTAGGTGGACAAGCCAGTAGGAGAACATCAGGTTGATCCTGAAGAAATCACGGGTCCTGGCCATCCTGGGACCCATCCCAGGGCAGTTCCCCTCCCTGAAATTGAATCTCTTTGCCCCTTCAGTGTGGCCCAGAGTTCAGCTCCCTGCCCCGCCTCCCGGCCAGTCTTCCACCCCAGCATCTCTGCCTTTCCGTCTCTGTGTCCACTCTCTCAGAGATGAGGCGGAACATGCCCTCCAGCCTTTCCCCTTTCTGGCCACAGTTTGCTGTTCTAAACCGCCACCTTCTCTTCAAAACTAAGGACGTTCCCTATTCCCAGCTCCCAGCCCCCTGGTGCCCACAGGTCTCCTGCCCAGGGGCCTCTGACCACCTCAGCACTACCTTCTTTCTCTGTGTTAAGAACTGGGAAGAGAGCCATGTGCCGGCTCCCCCACCTGCTGGTCTCTCTCCCCCAACCACCGTGCTGGCCCCTAACCTGTTCCATAGCATTTCCTGCTCCCTTGGCGTGGCTCCATGTCCTCCAAGTCAGTGGCACCTCCTTCCCACTCAGCCACTTGAGCAAACTCCAAGACACCTCCTCCCCTGACTTCAGCAATTATGCCAAGGGCCATTAGGCTTCCAGCAGGACTATTTTTAGAGACCCCGTGTCTGTCAGGGAGACAGTTTTCCCTGTGTGAAAATCTCCCTCCCTCCATCTGCAACAGCCGCCCCTGTTGACTGCATCTCTATGCTCTCCCTGACCCGGAGGAAGGGGCCATGGTCCACCCAGTGCTCTGCCCCCACTGCTTGAGCCCAGGGGGAGCGGGAGGACAGGTGCTGGCTTGGAGGAGATGCTTGCCCTCTGCACAGCTAGGGTTCCTTAATTAAAAGTGCACTGTTGGTTTATGCTCGGTTCTTGTATGATACTGCTTTATTGATCCATGTGTTTATTTCAGTCTGTAGCTGGAGGAGAGCTCAGGCAGAGCAAGGGCTCCCCCCTCCCTGCCATTTGGCCTCAGAAGCTGGCCACCGCTCTCCTTGAAGAAGGTCCAGGCACAGGCCTGGGACAGTCCTCCACGATGCCCGTTCTTCCACAGGCAGCAGGGGCCGAGAGACCCACAGGCCAGGCAGCTTATCCCGGTCGTGTCCATGTGAGGGCAATAAGTAAATCTGGGTTTTGGTGGGGAAGGAGTGGCTGAGCCCCTAGGATTCCCAGTCGTCCTCATCCTCCTCTCCAGGTGGCTGCTGTGGGGGAGGCAGAGGCGGGATGGAGTCTGACATTCGGGCAAAGGCTCCTCCTGGTCCCTCACTGGCCCCCGTTGCAGGTCCTTTCCCGGAGATACCTGGGAGGGCAGAGGTGGAGGGTGAAGGGGGTTGGTTTGGGTACTAGTTCACCCAGCCCCTAGAAACTTAAAAACAGGAGGAACAAAGCAGGATAGGATATTTTCTATCCTGCACACTGAGACTTCTAGCCTAGGGAAGGCAGCCAGGCTCTGCTTCCTACCTTTACGCCTCATGACCAGCTTGTTAAAGAGATCCGACATCAGGTCTCCACCTTGGCTTGTGGCTCTCACTGTAGCAGGAAAAAGCCATGGGTCAGGAAGGATGAGGGGACCAAGGACAAAATCTGCCCCTGAGGTGACGTCCTCAGGGTTTGGTCCTATTTCTCTTCTTGCTCCCTATCCAGACCTGCCGGCCCCTCCCACAGCCACTGCCGGGTCTCAGAGCTGCAGGCTGTCAGTGGAGCCAGCACTGGGCACTAATAAACTGTCTAACACAGCCACCCTGTGAGACAAAGCGGGGGGGGGGGGCCCATTGTACGGATGAGGAAACCGGCCCAGAGAGGCTGGGCAGTTTGCCCGAGGTCACAGAGCAAAGCTCAAGAAACCTAGCTGGAGCTCAACCCCGGACTCCAGGGCATTGCGGCGTTGGGCCCAGGTGTGCTGTTTGTGCTGCATTTAGGACGCACAGCACGCAGGACCTGCAGCCTCGAGAGGCTTGGAGAAGCAGGACTGAGCTAACTGTCCAGGTCTGCAGTCTCTGCAGCAGCTTGGGTCCCCAGCCATGTCCTGGGACAGCTTCTGGCAGAATCTAAGAAGATTCTCAGTTGTCATAGTTTGAGCTGCGTGAGGCTCTGTCTTCCTCTTAGCTTAGAGAGGAAGGTTCTAAGCAGGCTACAAAACCAGGAAGGAACCACAGCGCAAGCAGGAAGGTTGGGAATGTTAGGGACGGCAACCCAGGGCTTCCCACGGACAGCCTGGGGAAAGTATGGGGCAGGTGGGTGGGTGCTGCCCCTCTGGCCTCTGGGATGGGCAGAGTGCTCCCTGGACTCTGGTGGTGGCTACAAGGGAAGGTGGCCCTTCCCTTAGAGCCCTCCTATCGGAGTGGGCCGAGGACCCCCTCACCTTGCTCCTGCTCCTTCTGTTTCTTCTTCTCCAGCTTGCGCTCCTTGACGCTGCGGAGCTTGGCCTTGCCGATGCCCCCAGCCTGGCGGATGGACTCCAGCAGAGTGGCCCGGCCACTGGAGGGGTCCACCACTTCCTTGGGAGCTCCCTGGACTGTAGCTGGGAGGGGCAGGGTGTGAGGAAGAGGGCTTCTCAGGCAGGCCAGCCTGTGGGACAGCCTTGCCCAGCCCAAGGTTCTAGAGGTCCAGGGGCTTTCCCTCAAGTCTGGCTGTGAGAACAGGCTCTTCCTCTTGCAAAAGGAAGCCAGTGGGTGAAGCCGAGCCCTGGGAGACCGTCCGCAGCCCGGATGTTGCCTGTGTCTGCCTGCGCTCAGCAAGTCCTATGTCCAGGCACCCCTGGTCCCTCTCCAACACCGCCTGCTTTACAGGCCACTGCAGAGGTGGCCCGTGGGAATCTACTGCTGTGTGGACAGTGTCTGAAGTTGACACATGAGTCAACACGGGCGAAGTCCTGCTAAAATGGAAATCTGCGACTTAAGGATGTGGATATTTTGTTGCTGAAGCTTTCTATATTTTCAGTAGCTGCCCTTTTCCCACTGGTGTAAGTGGGAATGGGGGACCATAGCTCCTCCTGTCCATGTCCAGGCTCCCTCTGCCCTGGAGATGAGAATTCCGGGGGGACTACAGACACAGTTTGAAAACCACGATTTCATGAACCCAGTGGAACAAGACCTTGAAATTAGGACTCTTCTGAAAGTCTAGAATTTATGGTCGCATAAACCTATGGGAAACCCTCCAGGGATCCAGAAATTAGAGGCACCCTCAAAGAGCACAAGCCCCCTTGCCTCTGACCCCCCCACACACACCCTGGTGCTTTTACCTAAAGGAGACACGCTGCCACTGCTGTCCTCCCTGGCACCTTGGCCTGGGGAGGCCATGGGCTGGGGTGGGGGTGGGGGAGCACTGACCAGCACAGGCGGAGCTGGGGGAGGCGGGGGTGGCGGCGGCGGTGGTGGGGGTGCTGTTAGCACCCTATCATCTGGGTCTGAAACAGAAGTGTGGGAATGTGTGAGGTGCCCAGGAATGCAAGGGGCCAAGTAAGCGAGTTGTTGCCCAACTCCTGTTCTCAGCTCACCCGGCTTGAAAATCTCAGCCACCTCTGTGTGGAAGGTGGGCAGCTCTGGAATGGTGCCAGGGGCAGAGGGGGCAATGCCAGGGCCCAGGTCAGCACTGTACATGAGGTCATCGGCGATGCCTGGCAGGTCGGGCAGGTAGGATGGCACGTCAATCTCAGGCACTTGGCCCAGGTCAGGCACATAGAAGTAGTTCTCTGGAACCTGCAAGATTAGGTGGCAGCCTGAGTGGGGGCTGAAGGGGGCTTGGGCCCTGCAGTTTGACCTTGGGGCAGTCAGCAGGGCCTCGTGCATACCCGTGTACAGCAGGGCGGGAGTAGGGGCTCGATGGACCCCTCACCTCACTGGCAGGGCCCACTTTCTTGTCCACTGCCTCCCCCCCGCCCCGCCCTGCCAAGGCATCACCGTCTCTACCTGCTGCTCCAGCTGCTCCCTCTTGCTGATGGACAAAGGGGCATCGAACAGCTTCTCCTCGGTCTCTGCCCCCAGCATCACGTGGGTCTTTGTAACAGCACCAGCCAGGGGGTCCAGGAAGACATACTTCTTGTACCTACAGAGGTGGGGTGGATGTCGGGCAGTCCACCACCTGCTCGAGGCCCATGGTCCTCACCCGGCTTTCCTACTCCATCGGGGCCACGGTTAGTCGTCCTGTGGACTCCGAGGCCTTACAAAGTTAGTCACACTGCTCGGCTCCAGGTTCCCCAGCCTGCAGGCTTCTGCCCCCAGGAAGCCAGGCCAGGCCACCCAGCCACCCTCCCGGGGCCCCGCCTTGTGCCTTACAGGTTCTCAGTGGTGTTGAACAGCAGCAAGGAGCTGACGGAGCTGATATTGCTGGGAAGGCCCCCGAGCCCCTCCTCGGCCTCATCCTCAGGCTCTGGCTTGGTGTTCACACACACAGGGAAGTATTTCAGCTTCTCCTGGCAGGCGCGGGGGTGGTAACGCAAGCATGGTGGGCTTCCGTGCCAGGCCAAAGAGAGCACCCATTCCAGTCCAAGTCCACTTAGGGAACAGGACCCTCAGTTCCTCCCGACACCCAGGGCCGCCTCCGGTCACCCCATGAGTGTGTGAGCCCATCAGACCTGCAGGGCCCACTCATCCAGGGGGCGGTGCTTGCTCTGGATCCTATGGCGGGGGCGTCTCTGCAGGCCGGGGTCCTGGGCTCCCGTGAAGATGGAACCGTACTCCTGCAGGCGCTCTGGAGCTGGGTACTTGGCACTGGAGAACACCTGTGAACACAGGGAGTCCGAGATGCTCCATCCAGAGAGTCTGGGGTGCAGTGGGGCGGCGGGGGGGGATGTGAGCAGAAGGAAAGCTTGAGGTGTGGCTGGGCAAGGCAGGCAGGGACCTAGGCAACATCAGGAGCGTGGGGAGATAGGAGGGATGGGATTTCTGGGACTGCCTGCCAGCCATGGGGACTCAGGGCCACATGGTCTACCTTGATGGCCTTCTTGCTGCCCTTGATCTTCTCAATCTTGGCCTGGGCCAAGGAGACCCTCTCTCCAATGGCCTGCAGCTGCCTCCGGCTGAGCTCTACTCGCTGAGAGATCCTGCCATGGGAAACAAAACAAAACACGAGCTGAGGGCTGCTCCCCAAGTCCCTGCAGTCTCCTGCACCCCTGCTTCTATCTGTAAACTTACAAAGCCAAGGGCTTCGGCAAGCGCCCTTAAAATACAGCGTTACCTGCTTGTCACGGCTGACCTTGAACTGTCCAGGTGACCTCTGCACAGATCTCTATCTGAACGGTCTAGAAATGAACTCTACCGAGTTCTTGGAGCTCTGGGTAGGAACGGGCAATCACCCTGGCCCCAAGGTGTGTGTCTGGACGTGCCATCTGCCAGGGCCAGGGCCCCCACCTCCAGGAGTTTACAGCCTCAAGCAGGGGCAAGCAGAGAGAAAACTGTCAGGACTCCTGTACATAATCGCCTATTTCCAGATGAGACTAGCGCTCCCAAGGATAAGGGTTGGGCAAAGCTGGGTCCAAATCAAGTCCCAGACCCATTCACAGGGAACTGCCCTGACACATAAGAAACGGCTCACGTGGGCAAATGCAAAGTCCACTCCATGGTTCTCATGGTTGTGGTCAGAGTGCTCGCTCTGAGGTTTCCACCCACCCTTCCCAGTGCAGTGGGCTCCAGTGATACCAGTGCCCTGCTAGTCCCTGAACGTGCCAGATGTAGTATTGCATGGCCTCTGCCTCAGACGGGGTGCCATCCCTGTAGATACCCACGGGGCTGGCTTCTCTGCTTCACCGAGCACGCTTCTCCCTGAAGCCGTCCTGACCACCGACTCTAGATGTGCACCTGTAACTTTCCAACCCCCCTTTTACACAGAGCCACTTGACATGCATCTATTGCCTATCTGTGCTCCAAGGGGTAGGGGCTCGGGTTTGTTCCCAGTTTTCCCAGTGTTGGCAGCTAGAGAGGCTCCCTGAATGACTAACACCCACGTGCCCTAAACGTAACGCACAGGAGCCTCGCTCCCGCTGTCCCACACTATGGAGCAACGGCAAGGTTCTCCGCACTGCAGAGCTGACTGACTGAACAGGTGCCAGGTACCTTCCTGATTGTTCCCCTGCCAGCAGGAACACCAGCCCCTGCCCGTGACCCCCCTCTTCCCACTCAGGCTGTGTGTCGGCACTCACCGGTCAGGAAGGAGCATACAAATGAGAGAGGCAGACCCGCAACTGCAAGTTTACAGGGAAAGGGCAGAGGCTGCGGCGGATGGCAGGGGGCCCCACCATCTCTGGGGTCAGAGACGATGCACCCAGGGAATGCCAGGATTTCTTTAAAGGTTGAACAGTCAAGGCTTTACGGACCATTCTTCCTAAATCAAACCCCGCCAACTCTAGAGGATTTTGGTCCCCCAGAGAACCCACCAGATCAGTCAATTTCACAACCCAGGGGTCTCGGTTCCCTGCAGTCTCCCTGCTTACCCTAGCTGCTTCTGTGCGGGGGGCTTAGTGAGGCGGGGGTGCTGGGAGACAAGCAGGTACCCACAGCAGCTCAGTCTTCCTCGACAGACTGGTCTGACTGGGCGGCAAAGGAGACAGACAATAGAGGGCAGAGTTTCCTTCCAGTGAGAGAACGCAGAACAACCAGACTTGCGTGAGCTCCATCTCTTCTGGCAGGAAGAAAGGTTTGCATCCTCTGAGAAGGGTGCTCACGCACAAGCCACTGCCTTCAGCTCCCAGCCCGGCCATGTCCTGCCCTGGGTGCTGACGCCACCTCAGTGCTTATGTGACCGCTCGGCTTGAAGTCACCGTGGAGAGTGGGAGGAACAGAACTGGGGAGGGACAAAGGCTATTCTGTTCCGCTTCTTCCATCAAGAAGGGCTGATTTCTCTTAAGTTGCAAAAGTAAAGCTTAACCATAAACCCTGGCAAAGTTCCAGAATGGATTATTAAATCAAGGGTCTGTAAGCACTTCGAAGAGAAAGAGGCAGATCCCAGAGGCCAGCACTGTTCTAAATTCACAGCATTTCTTTTTTCGACAGGGTTATTAGACGGGTGTATCAGGCAGGGGAAAACCTTAAACAGTGCATTTTGAGTCAGCAAGGATTCTGACGGTTTCTCACAAAATCTCGTGGACAAGGTGGAGCTACGGGGGTTGGAGAAGAGCACATCTAGGGAAAATCAGAGTTGAAGAATAGACTGATTTCAGCCTCGCACAAGGGTCTCTGGCAGGGCCCCGCCCGGCCTGTGCAATGCTGGGTTCGTAAACAGGATATCAAATGGAGGAGAGTCAAAATGGCCTGCCTGGGGAATCAAGACTCAAATAATCTTGAGAGGCCAGAAGGATGGACTGCAGTCAACAAGATGACACTGACAAGGGATGAAGTCCGGTGCACAAACACAGAAGATGGAAGGTTAGCAGCAAGGCCTGAGGTTTTGGTTAACTAGAGCTCAGTATGAGCTAAAAGTGTGTTAAGCAGCTTAAGAAGGAAATGGGATCTTGGGGCACAGAGTCCTTGTCCCTCCTCCCTTATTTCAGTAAACAGGGGACATCCACTCTCTTGGGGGCACTAGAGAGAAAACAGACCCCAGATTAATGAGCTAATCTGTGCTGGGTACCAACCTCTCCACAGCTGTGTCCCCTTTAAACCGGATCCACATTTTAAGAGGACTGTGAATTCCTACTAGACCAGCTCTAGGGTCTGTCTTATTCACTGCTGTGTCTCCAGCACCTGGAACTGTGCCTGACATGGAACAAATACTGGCTGAAGGAAAAGTGACAAGTTAAAGACCGTCCAAAGGAGTGTGATGAAGACGGTGAGGAGTGAGCTACTCACGTTCTACAAAGATGACTGAAGGGTGTTCTGGCTACAGGAGAGGTGACTTAGACTATGGTGATTCCCTCATGTCGAAACTATCACAAGTGCTGTCGGATAGAAAAGCTACTGCACTTATCCTGTTGCCCCAGAGGCTGCAAGAGGACCAGTGCATGGAGTTACAAGGAAGCAGATCTCAGTTCTGCACAAGGAGAACTTTCTAGTAAACATTCTTCCTAGGAGAGCTTTGCAAATCAGATTCGGGCGGGATGAGCACCTGTCAGCAATACTCCAAGGGGGGCAGAGGAAAGAAGACAGGATTTCCAGGGTTCTTTTCGCATCCAAGAGCCTACCGGTCTAAGTAATGGCCTGCTTGTTGACAAAGCCTCCACGTCTCATCCCTCACAGTTGGAGCCGAGGTGCTGAGAGCGCAGAGCACCAGAGCACGGGTGAAAGGGCTCTCGGGACGGGCAGTGGCGGTGCCAAAGGCGGAGTTAGGAAGGACCGGCAGGCCACACGCCGTTGGGACGGAGCGCCACAACCAATTAGCAGTGTCCTCCACGACGGTGGGGGAATCGTGGCAAGAAGGTGATTTGTTTGCCCTTCCTAATCTACACCCCCTGGCTTGGTGGTCTGCTTCAAGGCAGGTCAGTTTCCAAGCTTATCACTGAAGCCAAGTCCCCAAAACACATCTGCCCAGACCCCAGGGCTGTCTGTGTGGGTGTCAGGAATGGAGCTGGCTCAGTCAGTCTGCTCAGAGCTCGGGATAGAGATGAATCAGGGAGCACACAGCTCCCAGGGAGAGAAGTGACTAGTATGCCCCACAAACCTGGGTTTAACATCTGCGTAGCAGCAGTGGGACCTTGGCAAGTCACTGAACTGGCCTATGCCTCGGGCTTCTTCAGCTGCAGAACAGGGACGGTGACTTCTATACCGTGGAACTACCGTAAAGGTTAAAATGAGCAACCATAGGCCCAGGGTTCCCTTACTAGCTGATATATCCTCGGTGCTATTACCGCCCACGACGTTAGGAGGGATGAGGGGCTCCAGGTGCTCAGAGGAAAGCAAGAAGAGGCAGTGCTGAGCGGACATCGGGGAGAAGGACGGTCCAGGCCGAGGACACGGGCACTTCACAGGGAACACCAAGGAGGCAGAGGGCAGGGCAACGGGAACTGGCTCCTCTGGCTGCTGTGGGGAGGCACTCACCGAAGCACCACAGGGACCACTGCCTTCCTGGCGTGGGAGAGGGAGGGGACAGCGTGGCCAGGACAGTGCTTGGGTTCCCGGTGCCCCACCTCCCATGCTGACCCCCTCACAGCCCCCCTGCATCAGCACGCCCTCACGCCTTCCCACCTGCCCACAGAGCCTGCTGGGGAGGAGGGAGCGCCGCCTTCTCCTCCCCTCGCCTGTCCTATCCCTTGGCACTGCGGACCCTGGACCTGCTCTTGTGCTCCCTCCTCCGCTCCCCTGCATGATTAGGAATGATGTGCTAATTATGCAGGCGGCTGACTAAGCGCTCCCTAACCTGGGGAAGTCACCAGGTGCCGGATGGGGACCGAGGGGGGTGAAGTGAGGCAGAGGGGAGAAGATGCAAAGGAGGAAGGGGAGGGAGGGAAACGAGGAAAAGAAGGGAGGAAGGAGGGGTTGGAAAGACAAAGGAGAGGAAGGGGGAAAGCTTTGCAGAGAAAAGGACTCCTTCCCCAGGCTGTGGCTTCCCAGCCACGCGAGGGCTGACGGGGAAGGCAAGTGACAGCACCCCAACTTCAACACACGGAAGCTGTCCAGCTCCTCTTCCCTCTGCCCCTCAACCCCCTCTGCCGCGTCATCTAAGTCATGGGAAGCAGGTGACGTCTCTGGGCGGCTATTTTGGGGTCTGGCTTCTCCCAGGTGAGGCAGGGAGAGACGCAGGCCAGGAGAGCCTGAGAGGCACTTGTCATTCTCTTCAGGCTCCACAGGGCTCCCGCTGCGGCAGAGCAGGAGGAAGGAGGCCAGCTCCGAATGCTAATTTTCCATGAGCTCACCTACCTGCAGCACTGGGCACAGGCGCCCCTGGGCTGAGGGGCTTGGGCCTGAAATGGGGGGGGGGGAGCGGTGGGGAAGAGAGACAGATACGCACCTGTCTCTTCTTTACAAGAGGTTTTCAAGCAGGTGGAATAAGTTTGAGGGGGTTGGATTCCAAGCCGAGCTCACTTCCCCACTACAAAAGCCACGAGAAATGAAAAGCCCACGGGTGTGTGGACTGCTGCAGGATGGGGGGTGGAAGGAGCAGGCGAAGAAGGCTGAGTCTGGGCACGCCCCACCCCCACTACCCCACCCCTCCCTTTTCTTCATCCTGTTCCCAAGCTGTCATCATGTCCTGTCATTATTCCCTTTGAAATGTCCCTTATCCAGCCTTCCCTGCTGCAGCTCCCCTGGACGGCAGCCTCACCCCTTCCGTGCCTTGACTGCAGCAACAGTTCTCAGTGCGTCCCTGCAAGCCCCTCCCTCCCCTCCTGGCCACTCGGTGATGGCTGCCTGTTCAGCCTTCCCTGCTCCAGAAGCTCCCGTGGCTCCCTACAAGGCCCGAGTCAAGCGCAAAGCCCTGTCCTGTTAGGGGAAGCCCCCATGGGCCCTAAGTAACTCATCCTAACTGTTCACTTGCCCCACCATCCTCCGTCCCCCTCCCTCTGCCCTGGCCCATTCCCGCAGCACTGCTGAGCGCAGAAAGAAGTGAGAGGCCAGCTCCCAAGGGCATGCCATCAGGGAAGCAAGGCCCGCAGACACAGAGAAAGTTGACTCTTCACACCCTGTTCTACAGGGCAGGAGCTGTGTGCACGGGGCAAGCAGCAATGTCTGCACTCCCAGCATAAACCGCCCCTGTTCAGGCTAGCCTCCCCTGGGGAGCCTGGGATACACCATGCTCCCCACTCCAGCCACTGAGCCTTTGGCACCCATTTCTAGACCCCACCAGAGGACCGGCACGCCCACATTCCTACCCCTGCCTAACCACGGCCTATCCCTCCTATGGCCTGGTTCATGCCCCTCTCCTTCAGGAGGCCTCCTCTGAATAATGTGTCGTAGGCATGTGGGTTTCCTCTCTTGCATCCACTTCTTCCTTACTCAAACAAGGCCCTCATTTCCTCTGGGGAGCACACTGCTCCCACAGGCTCAGTCCCTGCACTTCAGGTGGGGCTAAACCAGGGTTCAGGAGTAATGCACGTAATGCACGGAGTCCAAGCCCACCAGTGTGTCATGCGCTCTGCCCCAGCGATGGGCTCTGGGACAGACACGGGAACGCAGTCGGGCCAGCGGGCCTTCTGAGGAGATGCTGACACACAGGGTGCCCTCTTTCCTACTGGACCTGAATGTGAGTGCAGGAGCTCCGGCCCCACTGGAGACCAAGGCCTTTCTGGGAATGGGGTCAACGGAGAAGCAGCAAGCTGGGATGGAATCAAAGAAAAATCAGGTTCTGACGACATCGGTTAAGCCCTGCAACTCTACATCCTGCCCTACTGACTGGTTACTGTTTGCTTAAACTGGTTTGGGGAGTTCCGATTCTTACTTATTGTCTCTTCTCTATATCTCTAGAAGCCTCCACAGTTCATGCTACACAATGAAGAATCCATCTAGACTTGGTGCTTTCCCCATCCTAGACTCTAAGATCCTTGAGGACAGGCCAGGCCGCGCACATTGTCAGGACCCCTCAGGGTCCAGCGGGTTTGGCACATGGTGGGAGGTCAAAGGAGTGACCAGGCACGGGGTTCCTGAGAGGCACCCTAAGCTCCCTGGACCGTGCCTAGCTGCTCGGGGGGGCCCGTCCCTCACCACTTTCTCCCAGGAGATAGACTTCCTGCCCTCTCCTCATTCCATCCCTGGGCACGAGGACAGGAAACGGTCTACAGGTGCCAAATACCAGGAAGGGAAAGGAAGGTACACTGAAACTCCAGTGCTCCCCTTAGAGAAAGGCAAGCATACAATCACATTCCTGGTGAGAAAACACAAATGTTTCTGACGGGTTGTTCGTCGCCTCCATTTCAGTCACAGGGCATGGGGTGTCTACCATCTGGGGCTGTGGCTCTTTAAGGCCTGTGTCGTCTAATGTGTTCCTTAGGCATATTTAGCACAAATATAAGCACAGAAAGGGCCCGCAGCGCTTTCCGTAACTACTGATAGCAAGTTCAGGAGGGCCACCACAGGAGCAGAGGGGCAGAGCCGACAGCAGCGGGTGAGAGGACGGAGAGCTTCCTGAATGCTTACTAGCTGCCAGGTGCTTTGATTCCTTCACATGTTTTAATTTATTTAATCTTCAGCACAATCCTACGAGAAAGGTAGCACTATTAACACCATTTTATAGATGGGAACACTGAGGCTGGCGTGCTCCAGTTTACAGGGCAAGCCACTGGGGAAGCCGGACTGGAGTCCTGGCAGGCCGCTCCAGTGCCAGCCCCCTTCACCACTCTGGGGCACGGCTCCGTGCTTACACTTACAGTCTGGATAGGCCTGGGGCAGAGAGGGGAGTCGGTGGGCACGTCAGAGGCTGAAGAGTAGGAGGGTCTGGTGTTTATACTGAGTCTAACTGGAGACAGTGAACCCATTTTCTGCCCCCGCTGGGGAAGGCTTCCGGGAGGAGGCCGCCTTCCCGGTGGTGAAGCGAGGTTGCATGCTGAAGTAGCTGGGGTTGCCTGGTCTGGCGCACGTGGTGGGGAGGGTGAGGGGGTGACTTGGACCATGAGAGAGACCTCAATCAGACAATGACTTCACGTGGGGTGGGATAAAAGGTCCCTGTGTGAAGGCATGGGTTGGGCCCCAGGAAGGAGGTCTGAGCCCCATCTCAGGCTTCTTACAGCCAGAGAAAGACAACGACCTGTATGCAAGACCACCATTATGGTGTATGCAAAACACCATTAACTCACGTTAAATAACCACTGAGTGAAAATCATTATGGCCCAAGGGCTGTCCCAGATAAGCACTGGCAATACTCACACTCAAAACCGTCATCACCCCACAGGCCCTGCCTACCTCACCGGCTTCGTGAGCCCCCCTCTCCTTGCTCCGGCCACACTGGCTTCCATTCAGGTCCTTTTTACCTCAGGGCTTTAGCTCATGCCCTTCTTTCTTTCTGGAATGTTCTTCTCAATCTACCCCCTCACAATAACTCTGACTCACCCTTCATTTCCCCACACGTGTTTTCCTCACATACGCCTTCCCCAATCACCCCACAGACCAAGTCAGGCCTCCTGTTACCAACTCCTGTAGCAACTTATCCCCCTTCACAGACAGATGGGGTAATTCCAGAGTCTGGAGCCACAGTACCTGGCTGTGAGCCCTGGCTCTGCCACTCGGGCAAATCTCCTAGCCATGCCTCAGTTTCCTCATCTATACAACGGAGAAAACAGCCCCTCCTCATCAAGTTGTTCTGAGGGTTAAACGAGATAATACACTCAGATCAGCGGTAGCGCACGGTTCATGCTACACGACTATCAGTTTTTACAAAACGACTATAAATAGGTCTTAATCACGATTGTAATTAAGGAACTACTTATGCCATTGGTTACTTAGAGTCCATCTCTCCTGCCAGAGTACAGGCTTCCGCCACTCTCCACAGCAGAGTGTTCCTGCGAAACCTCTCCTAAGCTGAAACGACGCAAAGTGAAGAAGTAATGCTCAGTTCATAAAAGTGAGAATCCGCTTTGGATTTCTTCCGGCTAGTGAATGCAGGTACGAATGTTGGTCTCTCATAAAGCAAAGTGGCAGACCGTGAACTTTGAACTTTCGGATCTTGGGGGAAACCTGTATACTCTCTAGTTGGGACAGGGACATACCTTACTCCTTGCTGTAAGTAACTAAAGAGAGCAGCATGGTGCCTTGCACACAAGTGTTGAATAAATATTCAGGATACGAGTGATATGCAGGAATGAGTGAGGGCCTGGGTACCCGCCCCGGGCTCCCCCACGGGAGAAAGAACAGGAGTTGGGAGAGGAGTACCGCCTCTGAGGCCTGTGGATCCACAGGGAACCGGGGGCGCTAAGTGGGACGGTAGGCAGCGAGCTCCTATGAGCACGTACAAGGAAGAGCTTCGAAGCTGGGCTCCTACCTTGGGCCCCGTGGGCACAGGGAAGCCAGCCGAATCACCAAGAAGCAGCAGAAGGGCCGCAGGGTGCACGACTGCCCAGCCCCTAACCAGGTGCGGGCGAGTCGCAGCACCTACCTGCTAAAGATGTCTCCAGAGACCTTCTGTAGGTACTGCAGGGCATCCGCCGCCTGCTGGATGGCCTCCTCCCGCCGCAGGTCTGGCTGGATGAGGGGCACCGCATAGGTCTGCCCCGCCAACGAGAGCTGGCTCCTCGTGGGAGTCATGGTGCCTGTGGGTGGGAACCAGAGCATGAGGGGCCAAGTGCCGGGAGAAGAGAGCCCAGCCCCTGACCCAACTGTCTGCCAGTGGCCCCTCCTGTGCAGGCAGGGAGTGGAGGACAGAGCATTGGGTGGGAGGCCAGGAGCTGGTACTCTGTTGATGCATGCTGCGTAAAGGAGGGAAGGAACGCGGCAGCGACAACAGAGACTGAAGAGAAGCGGTCAGAGACGCTGCTCTGCTAGGCGCCCTTTCCATACACTGTCTCATTTCAACCTCCCAAGCCTGGACACGCAAGAAAGAAACCCTGGCCGCAGAGTTAAAAAGAGGCTGGAAGCAGAGGGGTGGATATGGGGGAGGGCGGGGGAGAAATGTCTGTGTCAACTGCCAAATGATCCCCAGGTCTGGAAAAACACAGGAAATGCGAGCTCCTGGGTTCTTTTCACTTTGACCCCAGGAACTCAAGACCTGTTCCTGAGACAGGACAGGTAATGGCTGGTGACTCTGCATAAGCCAGGCAGGCGTCTGGGCTCTGCTCCCCCAGGCTACAGCTCAGGGGGGCCAGGAGGAAGGAGGGGGCATGTGGGGGCGGGGGACAAGAAGGAAAAACACTCCTTCCAATTGCAAGATGAGGGCAGATTCTATTTATACTGGGTTTAATTAACTCTGCTCCCTGGTGCCACTAAAGCAGCAATCACGCTGCAGACGGCGCTGATTTGATTGGCAAGAGATGTACCAGGCAGAATATTAAGGCACCGGGCCCCTATAAATAGGCCTCATCACAGCCCCTCAGTAGAAGACGGTGAGGAAGACATTCATCAGACCTGGCAGTGTGCTACAGGCCTGTTCTCTGCAGCACCACATTAGGGCCCCCGAGTGCTCCAGAGCTGGAGCTGGGGCTGGCTAAGTGTGACACGGAGGCCTGAGGAGGCTTCATGTGGGCTTAAAGAACGATGTGACTTTGGGTAAGTCGCTTGCCTTCTCTGGATTCCTGATTCTTCCCATTTCCCACTCTGTAGACCGAGAATGGCACTCCTCTCTAACAAGTGGCTTTTCCCAACGCAGCACACCATCTTCTCCAGGCTGGAGCGTACTCCTTTGCTCCCTCTGCTGGCTTCCCCAGCCCCTCTTCCTAGCCCGGTTTGATCCCTCCCACCCACCCCGTCCCGGACGACTCATGATCTCCAAGGACCTGTCTCCTCGCCAACTTCTTCTAGAGCAGTGACATCCGCAGCTTCCCAGACCCGAAGCTGCCTAGAATCCTCATCAGGGCCGGGGAGCTCCTCCTCACCTCCCCACTCCTCCCCCTCCTATCAGATGACCAAAGCGGGGCCAGCTGATGCCTAACCCAGGAACCTAACCCTCTGAGACCACTGCAGTCCTTTCAAGAAGCCCCCCCATTTATATTCATACTGATGCAAACTTGCTGGGCACTCTGACTTAATTCTGTACCTCAGTCTTCCCATGGGTAAGCTCAGGAGAGGGTCAAAGGTAGAAGATACTTTCTGTGCACATGCTGAGATGCATTCCTTGTAAGTCACCTCAACTGTGTGCGCGTGTAAGTGCACAGGAGGGGGGCGTAGAGGGACCAATCTCCTCAACAAGGCAGGGGCAGGTCCATTCAAGAATTAAGAGACTGAGTACAGCTGGTCAGTGGTTTACTCATTCTGTCTCCAGACATCTACGGATCAACTATTAGACGCCAGCCATGATCACAACAAAGAAGAATAGGACACTATGCTCGCCTCAAACACAGACACCACGTGATAAGTGCTCCAATTCAGCCACAATACACTGCTAGGGAAGAAGCAGCGAGGCAGGAGTGATCGATCCCTCCAGAGGTTAGGGGAGTCAGCAAGGCCTCTCAGCAGAAATGGCAGCTCCCTATCAGGCCCAGCAAGGGCACTGCAGGGAGAGCATTCCAGGTAGAAGGACTTGAACAAAGGTGTGTAGGGAACAGCAAGTGGTCTTGAGTGATAAGCGTATCCCTGGGTCATTAGCAGGAAAAAATAAAGCAGCCAGATAGTGATAAACACTGCATACCACTGCAAGAAGTTTGCTCTGGAGCCCCTAGGCCGCAGCGGTCCAATATGGTAGCCTCTAGCTGCATGTGGCCTACCCGAGTGGAGGCGTAGTGTAAGTGCAAAACGTACACCAAATTTCAAAGACTTAGTAGGAAAATAAATGTAGAATATCCCATTAAAATTTTTATATTGATTACAGGCTGCAATGGCCATATTTTAGATATACAGGGTTAAAGAAAATCTATTACTAAATCGATTTCACCGGTTTCTTTTTACTTGTAAAATCACAACGTGGGCTCACATCCTATTTCTATTTGATGCCCCTACCTTACAGAACCTGGTAAAACCATGGACCTATCCAGAAAATGAACAGACACCATACCCGCCTCTCAGTGCTGTTTATAATCTGGGAAGTGCATGGAATCGTTCCCGCAAACCATCCCCGGACACCCAGCTCCCAGGGTCCTCAGCCCAGGTTAAGAGCAATGCCGTGGGCAGTCAGGAAGCAAGCGCGGTGAAAGCCGTGAGAGGTCAACTAAGAGCGGCCGGGGAGGAAACGGAGCTGCAGAAGCGGGGTCCGAGGATTCAGTTCAGACGGCTTGCAGGGCCCAGGGCGCAGAGGGTGCAAGGGCACGCGAGGGTCACGGGACCCGGCGGGCCGCGACAGGAAGGGAGGGCTGCAGTCCGGGGCCCCGAGTCCGGCGGGCAGGCGGGCAGGGCCCTCCCCGCGCCCCGGCCTCACGCCGCGGAGGAAGAGCGGCTCCCGGAGTGCAGGCGAGCGGGGAGGGGCCCGTCTGACTGCGGGCAGGGGTCCGGCGCCGCTTCCGGGCGGGCGGCTCGCCGGGCGGCGGGATGGGATGGAAGCCCGGGCACAGGCCTGTGCGGACGGCGGCCGCGGCTCCGGGGCCTCGCCGCCCGGTCTCCACCGCCAG